>NW_027199841.1:0-27501 GCF_038502225.1 Cherax quadricarinatus | reverse complement strand
TGGCATACAACTGTTGTGACATCACTGCTTAGTAGGCCTACCTTCCCTTGTTGTATATTTTATTTTCTTTCTCCTTTTGCTTGGCTATCCTTTTCCTCTCATTCGATTGCCCATTTCACTTATTAGCAAACGCTGGTAATTCTTGATCACCCGTTTCCACCTCACACTGAATCTTTTATGTTTTGTATCTGTACTAGTAGATCCACAACAGTTTGGCACTTTTAAAAGAAAATACCAGATTTAAGTTTCCCCTCAGATTTTTCAACCAGCCAACTATAGTTATCACTCACGTGGAGGTTTGTTCACTGACTGTCACTACCACTGATTACCTGAGGTTGTGCACTTTCTCAAAAACACAGAGAAGGTTCTCAGGCCTTAATGTTACCCACGTCTGCACACCCACCGTTAAGTTAAGCCTCTGGCAGTGCTAGATCATTATAATCACCCCCCCCTAATTCATCATATATCTGGGTAGTGTGTGTGTGTTTGTATTATGAAGTATTATGATACCTGTGTGTGTGTGTGTGTGTGTGTGTGTGTGTGTGTGTGTGTGTGTGTGTGTGTGTGTGTGTGTGTGAGTGTGTGTGTGTGTGTTTGTGTGTGTGTGTGTGTGGGTATGTGCGTGTGTACTAACTTATAAGCTCTTGTTCCCTCCTCTAAGCTTACGTCTCGCCAGATTCACTCTTTCCTAACCTCGTGGGCCCTATCATACCTGCTCTTAAAACTATGTATGGAACCTGTTTCTACAGGTTTTTCCTCCATACATAACTGGAGACCATTCCCTCTATGTACATAACTTCAAACTATGCCAACGAGCACCTGTTTCCCGTCTCTGAGCCTCTGGCGATATACTAGTCATTATAATCACCCCCTAATTCATCTTCTTTGAGTGAGTGTGTGTGTTTGTGTGCGTGTGTAATTACCTGTGTGTAATTGTTGTGTGGGGAAGCAAGGGCACCCAGGAGAGGTGTATGGGGCAGAGCACCCAGGAGGTGTGTGGGAAGTAAGGGCATAGGAGGTGTATGGGGGTAAGAACACCCAGGAGAAGTGTGTGGGAAGCAGGACACCCAGGAGGTGTGTGGAGAGCAAGGACATGAAAAAAAAAAAAAAAAAAAAGTTTTAGCTGCAGAATAGATCATATGCTCTTGTGTCCTTTTTGTCTTTTCTCCTCATATAATTTTTCCAAATTTACATGATTTGTACTTACTGCTGCCTCCTTTTTAATTTGTTCATTGGTTCGCTCAAACATGACCTGCAGTGCTCTTTTGTTGCATGTTCTAACTTAAGTAATTAAGATGCCCAGTGAGCGCATCTTTATTATTCAATACCTTACCATCCACCTTATATTTTTAGCTTTGGGGCATTTTGTAACTCGTCTATGTAACTTTTAGTTGTCACGTATGTGTTTTTAGGTGTGAGCACCACTGCACATTACAATTTTGGTCTATGTTAGGTAGTTGTACATACTTTGTCAGTGTAACACGACTTTCTCATTTTACCACATTATCTTCAGTTGACAATTTTTATTAACTTCTAAATCTTTCTCTCTCTTTACATGCTTATTCTTTTTAAGATTTTATTACGCATTCTGTATTCTTCATGTAGCCTGATTTCACTTTCTCACATTTCTGTTACGTGGTATTTATTGCGATGGGCTCCACCATTATCTATCCTTTCTTTGATCAGTTTCCATTCATCCTCTGATGATCTATAGTCATTTAGCATATGTTTGCCTAAGATTTTTTCCTCATGCGCATATATTTACCTAGTTTTCGAGAAGCTTTCTGGTAAGCTATTGATATCAGTCAATTAAAGAAACATTTATCATGTAAGTACAAATTATTGAACACCAGTAGTCACATCTCCTCATGCACGTTGTGGAACACCCGGTAATCCACGTCTCCTCGCACACGTTGTGGAACACCAGTAGTCACGTCACTTCATACGCATTGTGGAACGCTACCATTAGTCACGTCCGCCATACCACATTTATGGAACGCAGTGATCGTCTCCTCGCCACACATTGGAACACCAGTGATCCACGTCTCCTCATACGGTATGGGAACGCAATCAATCACGTCGCTTCATACACATTGCTGGAACACCAGTAGTCACGTCTCCTCGCACACGTTTAGTGGAACACCAGTAGTCGTCTCCTCATACGTTTTGAACGCAGTAGTCGTCTCTCCATACACATTGTGGAACACCAGTAGTCACGTCTCCTCATACACATTATTGGAACACCAGTAGTCACGTCTCCTCCGCATTGTGATTTTATTAGTCACATCTCCTCATACACATTCATGGAACACCATTAGTCACGTCTCCTCATACACATTGTGGAACACCAGTAGTCACGTCTCCTCATACGTTGTGGAACACCAATGATCGTCTCCTCATACACATTGTGAACACCAGTAGTCACGTCTCCACATACACATTGCTTAGTTTACGGTATACGTCTCCTCGCGCCATTCGAGCACACCAGTGGTCGTCCTCGCACATTGTGGAACACCAGTGGCGTCACGTCTCCCATACACGTTGTATGGAACTGCCAGTAGTCACGTCACTTCATGCATTGATGAATGGTTTGAAAAACCGACAAGTTGAAGATTGGAACACTTGCTACAGCATAATGGGAATCTTTATTCGGAAACGTTTCGCCACTGGTGGCTTCATCAGTCAATACAAAGAGGAAGGCGTAAGGAGAGGAGGTATGGGGTAATCAGGTCCTCAGCCTGGAGTCGACCTGTTCAGTCCATCAATCTTATAGAATGTACAGCATAGGGCCGTAGACGGCCAGGCTTATATGCCAACATAGTGGTGAGGTAAAACCAGGCGGTAAGGGTCATGTGGTACCTTCCCCACTAATCAAGTAGGTCTTCGTCAAGAGTTGAACAAGTGTTGAAGAATTCTTTTGTAACAGATCCGCCAGTGCTGCAGTGTCTGACGGTTGTGATGAATGGTTGAAAAACCGACAAGTGTCTCAATCTTCCCGCTTGTCGGTTTTCCAAGCCATTTCATGCAACTGTCGGGCACTTGCTAACTATGCATGAGATGTGACCCTGAAATTCTTCAACACTTGGGCTGCTGGACAGCTACTTCGACTGATGCCACCGCCTCCTGCTCACCTCACTCACTACGGCTATATAAGCCACGTCTGACTTCTATGCTCACATTCTACAGATGATGAACAATTTACATCGCTCAGCTGAGAACATTATGCTCTCCTGCTCCCACGCTATCTTTTGTATTGAACTGATAACATAATAATGTTTGGCTTATTTCCCTATAAAACTATCTACATAAGTATCTCAATATCTGTGTTGAACACCGATAGTCGTCTCCTCATACATTGGCCAGACACCAGTAGTCACGTCTCCTCACATTTTTTCATAATGTTCGCATTTCCTTTTTCAACAGAAGTCTCTTATCCTGTAATAATTCAACTTTATTCTCCGATATTTCGCAGCTTCCAGATAAGTCTTTAATTGTAGCTCTTGCAAAGCTTTCTTAATGTCTGTGTATTTACAATCAATGTCCACATCTTTTTCTTGAACAAATTCCTGATATACATCAATTTACAAACCGGAAACGAATTGTTTGCTAGTTAATCAAACTTTCTGCAGTTATTGTATCAATTTCCTGCAGTTTTTTTTCAATATTTTTAAAACATTTGTTTACCGGAACTGTCCTATAGTTTCACGTGTTTTTTTTTTCTGTTTCTTACTCTTAAATGTTGTCTGGCATGCTCTTTCATCTAGTTGTCAGTTTTACCTTCATGAAGACAAATCTAAAATTCCTGAAGTGGATAGCATGACTTTGGGCATCCATACAAGACTCCCCTCATGATATTCCATCTTTTTCATCATATTTTTCGACAGCATTCTACAGTACTTTCTTTACTTATCTTAGTTATTTCAACATCCTCTGTTTCGACTATCTATTTTGGATGCAAATTATTTATAAATAAAACACCTTATTTTGTAAATACATTCCGAAATTTTCTATTTAATACTTTACACATTTCCTCCTCATCTTCAATGCATCTGTAGTAATCGTTTATTTTATATATTTTGTCTTTAACAATCAGTTTACTTTTTTACAAACTCGAATAAAGGATTTGGTTTTAACTCGCTTTTGTCCACTTTTTTATCTCTAACAGTTTCTTTCTTCCTTACTTCTCACATTTGTATATTTATTTCCGTCCAGTATGGATTTCTGATAATTTTTCTGATTGATCCATTTCCTGTCTTTGTTCCAAGTCTTTCCTTGTTTACAATTCTCTCTCCTTTAAATCATTCTTTTCTATTTTGTCTTATATTTCTTATTTTAATAAACCGTTAGACTCTATTTTCGTATATATTGCAGAGCAATCTGTACAAATTATTATTTCATATCTGTAGATCCAATGAACTGGATTCAGTGACCTTCACCAGCATCAAGCCAACCAGTCTGAATATTTAAACTCGTTAAGAATGTTATGCTGAATGTTGTATTGGGCAGTATTGCACAAACACCTTGAGTCTATCATCGTTCCGTAAACATGTTCGAATACCCCTCAGGAACTTGCAGTCATGTAATAAAGTATCTGAATATTCCTCTGGAACCTGCAATCCTGCGATAACACATCTGAATATCCCTCGGGACCTTGCAATCCTGTGATAACACATCCGAATATTCCTTGGTAACATTCAGTCCTACGATCTCGTTCCAACAACGGAAAGTCGGAGTATTTTGTTTCTCAGGAGAAAAACGAACAGTTCTCCTGACGAATTTATTAAACATATGATGACCCATTCAGTGGAGCTTCTAACCCATCTGGCAGAGGCCTCCTTGCGCCTTGCCAGTCCACAGCAGAGGAATATAGCAGGCGAACCGCAGAGAATAAAGGCGAAGAAAATGGGGACTTCGACTCCCAAAACTGGGCACGAGGGATGTAAGTGCAGTGAACTCTCTCTCGATGAAGCAGTAAGCAATATTGTGGCTTTCGTTCTTTATATTTCAATATTTTTTCCCCACTCCTCGATGATTTTTTTGGGTTGGTGTTTCCAAGGGAGATTAAACGTGTTTATATACCTGCACGAAATCCGTATCTTATTTTTTCTTTTTAGACGATTAATATGCAGAAGTTCGTGAATATAAGAGCAAATTAGTTTTGTGTTTTTTAAGTGTAGTGCAACATGGTAATTGGGAGGAGAAGTTACAAAGTATGAGTGTGTTTTTACGTGAGTACGTATGCCTGTAGGTGAGTACGTATGTCTGCAGGTGAGTAAGTATGCCTGTAGGTGAGTATGTATGCCTGTAGGTGAGTACGTATGTCTGCAGGTAAGTACGTATGTCGGCAGGTAAGTACGTATGCCTGCAGGTGAGTACGTATGTCAGTAGGTGAGTACGTATGTCTGCAGGTGAGTACGTATGTCTGCAATTGAGTACGTATGTCTGCAATTGAGTACGTATGTCTGCATTTGAGTACGTATGTCTGCAGTTGAGTACGCATGTCTGCAGGTGAGTGTGTGTGTGCCTGCACGTGTGTGTGTGTCTGCATGTGAGTGTGTTCCTACATGTGAGTGTATGTGCCTGTAGGTGAGTATGTATGCCTGCACGTGACTATGTGTGCCTGCACGTGAGTGCATGAAAAGTGAATGTGCAGTTAATGGATTTACCTTCTCTCACCCTCATGGGCCATATCAAACCTGTTATTTAATATAAGTATGGAGACTGCCTCTATTACTTCGTCGTCCAGGTCATTCCACTTTCTGACCATCTTGAGGTTGAAAAAATACTTCCTGATATCCGTGTAATTCATGTATCTTTAACTCTCAATTATACCTTCGATTATCTGCTTAGCACCTATCGAACAGTCTGTTTCTGGATATTTATATTATCTTGTTTCCTTGGTACTTTCTTTTAATGTCAATCAACTTTAATTCCTTTACCCTCTCCTCATAGTCCATTCCGCGTAGCTCTGGGGTAAGTCTCGTTGCATACCTCTGCACTTTGTTCAGTTTTAACGTGATTTATCTGGGCTTCATGCTGGTGCTGCATACTCCAAGATGAGCCTAAAATATGTCATATACAGGAGCGTGAATAACTTTGTCGAGATTACTGACAACTATTTTGCATTCACCGAAGAGGTTATTTGGTTGACGTGTGCCTCTGGCGATATGGTGGGCAGTTAGCACTATGCTCACCCCAAGGTTTATCTCCTTGAATGAAGCTTGCAGCCTCTGTCTCCCGAGTCTATACTCAGTTTCCATTCCCCAATTTTCAGTCTTGAATTTTCTGGGGATGAATTCCAGTAGCTATTTGACTGACCAGCCGCGCAGTGTGTCCAGGTCTATTTGCACCCTTTCCTTGTCCTTGTGTACATGTTAGAGAATGTTTGAGAATTAGACAGTGAATTTGAATGTCATAGGAATGCAGTTCGAAGCCTGCCTAGATTTATAACCAACTGTGGTAACATGAACCTAAATAAGCACATTTACAGAGCAGCTTCCAGAATAAAATAAAAAAAAAAACTGACGGATGTTGTGGTACCCCAATTCTGACTTGATTAAATTACTTCTTGTAAGCTGGTACATACACACACGCTTTTGAAACTGATTGTAAAGTATGGAGTTAGCCTTATAGTTACTTTCTCATAGTCTACGTGTTAATGAATATAGAGTTAATACAGAAGTCAATATCAAGGGATCTTATTAGTAAAAATAAGATACCAAAGAATTTGAGCAGGTCTCCTAAATTTGCTCTTAACAGATAAAACATCATTATATTCCTATACTGATATACCTATACTATACACCTAAGTTAACTCGTGTTAGTTACTTATTTAAGGGTTTATTTGCTAGGTTTATCGTGTATCAGTATACTCTTGCGCTACCCTCCTCTGCATGCACGAGAATTTCCTGTTGTAAGGTCTCGGCCCGGGTCTTTTCCATGATGTGACCCGGTATTGGCTCCCGAGGTAGGGAAGTGTCGTACGTCTTCTTCTTTCTTGATGACTTGTGCAGCTGTGTTGCCCCGGGAAGGTAGGACACGTGGAGTGCACAGTAAACTAGCTGCTTCAGTGACAACGGGATACTAAAAAAAAAAAAAGATATTACCTTCATAGGCTACTGAACTCTTATTGAGGCTAAACTTTTTCATTCTTCCTCTGATGTGACTTATCTAATAGTCTTTGAGATCTCGGTCAACTTTCCCAAGGTAATTGGCCGTGTAATAAAGTTCGCTGCCCAATCAACTGACGTTGTTGCCATGAAAAAAATCACTAAATTTATCTTGATAATTTGTGATACTATTATTCATGTCATATTATTAATATTGCTGCTATTATTATTAGTAGTAGTAGTAGTAGTAATAGAAGTAGTAGTAGCAATAGTAGTAGTAGAAGTAGTAGTAGTAGAAGTAGTAGTAGTAGTAGTAGTAGTAGCAATAGTAGTAGTAGAAGTAGTAGTAGCAATAGTAGTAGTAGAAGTAGTAGTAGCAATAGTAGTAGTGGAAGTAGTAGTAGCAATAGTAGTAGTAGAAGTAGTAGTAGTAGTAGTAGTAGTAGCAATAGTAGTAGTAGAAGTAGTAGTAGCAATAGTAGTAGTGGAAGTAGTAGTAGCAATAGTAGTAGTGGAAGTAGTAGTAGCAATAGTAGTAGTAATGGTAGTAGTAATGGGAGTAGTAGTAGAAGTAGTAGTAGTAGTGGTAGCAGTAGTAGTGGTAGTAGAAATAGTAGAAAAGTAGCAGTAAAAAATTATAATTGTTGTAATTGATAAGCTATATTTATTTTAAAAACCATTTGAAATCCATCCATAGGAAAAGTGTAAAAAAAAAAAAAGAGTTCAAAATTTCAGTTTCCATGGTGTGGGTGTCTTAAGCTGGGTGGGGGTGCCAGGAAAAACGAAAAATATGGCAAAAATGATGGAGGGCATTTTTCTTGCATTAGCAGAGCAACCTGCAGCTGGGAACACAGCGGGTCGTTACCTTTAATGTGTACGTAGGCATCAAACTGGTTTATTTTTGTGGAGGTTCTGCTCCAGCTCTTGGAGCCGCTGCATAGCTATCTCTTAACTATCTGAAATAAATTGGGAGCAATTGTATCTCATTTTAACCTCTGGTTCCACTTTTTTCTCCCTAACTCGTTCCTGTCTCTTTATTGTTCCTTCCTTCTTTATTGCTCATCTTCCGTCAATGTTTTCTCCTGCCTCCTCCCATGTCAGAACAGTATATGTCCTTCATAGCGCGCAGCGACAGAAATGCGTCTATTTATTTTATGGTTTAGTGAAGATTATCATCCACGCTCACTATGTTGGTATGTGATGATCTGGAAATATAATAAAGTTCGTATTGTGATCGGATTTTCTTGGTGTTTTGTAGGTGATGTTGTTGCCTCTGGATCACTGATCCTCCCGTCAGGCTTCTCGCAGTTGATGCCCTTTAGCTCCCAGTAAAGAGTTTCAACTTCCTAGAATTATTTACATGCTGTGACAGGTGTTGACGCTGCGCTCACAGGATAAGTTGAGGATGTGTAATACAGATACTAACCTAACTCTTTACGCTGGCGATGTGTCTAGTACTGATCTTATATGTGTAATGTGCACCAACTATGATACCAATTTTACACTCGAGCTATCCTTCCCCCTCCCCAGCCGCTAATCCCTAGCCATCCTACTCCCTTTACCTTAACACACTCCAACCTCTTGCGCACCTCTACCCTTCTAATATCCCTACCCTTCGCACACTCCTCCCCCCCCCCCCTTCCTTCCCTCCACATTCCTATCCGTGGCGCTCTATGATCCACAGGGGTATAGTGCTTGGTAATGTTTATATTATGTCATATTATTATTCCTTCTCATGAAGGCAGTCACTACACAACTCATGCGTATACCACTGATGTTATTCACCACATGTATGAGATTTTCACCAAAGATTCTTGTTTTGTCTGCCATCTACAGTCGTTTTTACCTGTAACTTTCCGTCTTCCTGTCAGATAATTCCCTGATCCAGCGAAGGAATTTTCCGTAATCCCTGTTAGCTCTTCCAGCTGTTTCAGTATTAAATACCTTCTTACAGTCCTGATATATGAAGTGTGATAACCTATATTTCACACTGGCCTCTGGCCCCGAAAGTGCAGTGTGTACTCGCACTTATTTATGGTTACTGGCGTATCTACGCTCGTGGTGTCCTATCTTCAGTCTTTACTCTGTAAATGCGTAATGTATTTACCTAGTGGAGTTTGCTGGTGTTGAGTTAAGGCTCCTGGGCCTGTGTGTTGCTTTGACCGAGACCTTCAGCTGACATGGAAAGCCAGCTGAAGGTCTCGGTCAAAGCGAAGTAAAGCTCCTCCGAGCGGTTTACCATATGACTGCGAGCTGCTACCTCCACTTCATGTTACTGTTTCTACAGGTGCTTACTTCCACTTCCTCTTTAGGTGGCTGGTTCTACAGAAATTTGTCTCTACTACCTCTGAAATTTATCTCACTGCACATTTCATTAATCGAAGTTCATGTAATAGTTAACCTCCCATCTACGTCCTCTCTTCTACAGCGTCGTATGTCAAAGAACCTGTTGCTGTCAACTCTGTCAGTACACCTTATTATCTTATATGTTATGGTCATACCTCCCATGATCCTTCTCTCTCTAGGATGGTAGGTAAGACACATAGGCAACATTTAGGCAACTTTATTCCGAAACGTTACGCCTACACAGTAGGCTTCTTCAGTCGAGTACAGAAAGTAGGCAGGAGCAGTAGAGATGTGAAGACGATGTAATCAGTCCATCACCCTTGAAGTCGTAGATTTGAGGTTGTCAGTCCCTCAGCCTGGAGAAGAGTTCTGTTCCATAGTCTGAAACAGTCTGAATAAACAAGCGACAGGGTGGAAACTTATATACTGTCGGCAGGAGAGATGCGGAGTGGTAGAAGAGAGAATGTTTATTCAGACTGTTTCAGACTATGGAACAGAACTCTTCTCCAGGCTGAGGGACTGACAACCTCAAATCTACGACTTCAAGGGTGATGGACTGATTACATCATCTTCACATCTCTACTGCTCCTGCCTACTTTCTGAACTCGACTGAAGAAGCCTACTGTGTAGGCGAAACGTTCGGAATAAATTTGCCTAAATGTTGCCTATGTGTCGGTATTGTATACCAGTTTTGATATTCGCTCATCTTTCTCTCTACTTGTGAGGTGAGGATCAGTTCCTTTAATCTTCTCCCACTTTAGTAGAATTGCCAATTGACCTCTTTTTTCAAGACGAAAACTGACGGATTCCTCCAGACAGTTCTTGATCACTCGGACTGTAAGTTTTACGTTAGACTGCCTCTGTCAGCACTAATAGTCCGACAGATCAAACCAGGAGCCAGGAAGCTCTGTCCAGGACTGGTTCGCCGGGCAGTGAACTCCAGAATCATCAGTAGGTGTACTCACCTAATTGTACTCACCTAGTTGAGGTTGCAGGGGTCGAGTCCAAGCTCCTGGCCCCGCCTCTTCACTGGTCGCTACTAGGTCACTCTCCCTGAACCGTGAGCTTTATCATACCTCTGCTTAAAGCTATGTATGGATCCTGCCTCCACTACATCGCTTCCCAAACTATTCCACTTCCTGACTACTCTGTGGCTGAAGAAATACTTCCTAACATCCCTGTGATTCATCTGTGTCTTCAACTTCCAACTGTGTCCCCTTGTTGCTGTGTCCCATCTCTGGAACATCCTGTCTTTGTCCACCTTGTCAATTCCTCTCAGTATTTTGTATGTCGTTATCATGTCCCCCCTATCTCTCCTGTCCTCCAGTGTCGTCAGGTTGATTTCCCTTAACCTCTCCTCGTAGGACATACCTCTTAGCTCTGGGACTAGTCTTGTTGCAAACCTTTGCACTTTCTCTAGTTTCTTTACGTGCTTGGCTAGGTGTGGGTTCCAAACTGGTGCCGCATACTCCAATATGGGCCTAACGTACACGGTGTACAGGGTCCTGAACGATTCCTTATTAAGATGTCGGAATGCTGTTCTGAGGTTTGCTAGGCGCCCATATGCTGCAGCAGTTATTTGGTTGATGTGCGCTTCAGGAGATGTGCCTGGTGTTATACTCACCCCAAGATCTTTTTCCTTGAGTGAGGTTTGTAGTCTCTGGCCCCCTAGACTGTACTCCGTCTGCGGTCTTCTTTGCCCTTCCCCAATCTTCATGACTTTGCACTTGGTGGGATTGAACTCCAGGAGCCAATTGCTGGACCAGGTCTGCAGCCTGTCCAGATCCCTTTGTAGTTCTGCCTGGTCTTCGATCGAATGAATTCTTCTCATCAACTTCACGTCATCTGCAAACAGGGACACTTCGGAGTCTATTCCTTCCGTCATGTCGTTCACAAATACCAGAAACAGCACTGGTCCTAGGACTGACCCCTGTGGGACCCCGCTGGTCACAGGTGCCCACTCTGACACCTCGCCACGTACCATGACTCGCTGCTGTCTTCCTGACAAGTATTCCCTGATCCATTGTAGTGCCTTCCCTGTTATCCCTGCTTGGTCCTCCAGTTTTTGCACTAATCTCTTGTGTGGAACTGTGTCAAACTGTGTGCAAACCCACCCCTTCTCTCTTGTCACTGTGTCCAATAGAACTCCAGTAGGTGTGTGTGTGTGTGTGTGTGTACTCACCTATTTGTACTCACCTATTTGTGGTTGCAGGGGTCGAGTCACAGCTCCTGGCCCCGCCTCTTCGCTGATTGCTACTAGGTCCTCTCTCTCCCTGCCCCATGAGCTCTATCATACCTCGCCTTAAAACTATGTATGGTTCCTGCCTCCACTACATCACTTTCTAGGCTATTCCATGGCCTGACTACTCTATGACTGAAGAAATACTTCCTAACATCCCTTTGATTCATCTGAGTCTTCAACTTCCAATTGTGACCTCTTGTGTCTGTGTCCCATCTCTGGAACATCCCGTCTTTGTCCACCTCGTCTATTCCGCGCAGTATTTTATATGTCGTTATCATGTCTCCCCTGACCCTCCTGTCCTCCAGTGTCGTCAGGCCGATTTCCCTCAACCTTTCTTCATAGGACAATCCCCGTAGCTCTGGGACTAGTCTTGTTGCAAACCTTTGCACTTTCTCTAATTTCTTGACGTGCTTGACTAGGTGTGGATTCCAAACTGGTGCTGCATACTCCAGTATGGGCCTGACGTAGATGGTATACAGAGTCTTAAACGAATCCTTACTGAGGTATCGGAACGCTATCCGTAGGTTTGCCAGGCGCCCGTATGCTGCAGCAGTTATCTGATTGATGTGCGCCTCAGGAGATATGCTCGGTGTTATACTCACCCCCAGATCTTTTTCCTTGAGTGAGGTTTGCAGTCTTTGGCCATCTAAACTATATTGTGTCTGCGGTCTTCTTTGCCCTTCCCCAATCTTCATGACTTTGCATTTGGCAGGGTTAAATTCAAGGAGCCAGTTGCTGGACCAGGCTTGTAGCCTGTCCAGGTCTCTTTGTAGTCCTGCCTGATCCTCGTCCGATTTGATTCTTCTCATTAACTTCACATCATCTGCAAACAAGGACACTTCTGAGTCTATCCCTTCCGTTATGTCGTTCACATATACCAAGAACAGCACAGGTCCTAGGACTGACCCCTGTGGAACCCCGCTTGTCACAGGCGCCCACTCTGACACCTCGTCGCGTACCATGACTCGTTGTTGCCTCCCTGTCAGATATTCTCTGATCCATTGCAGTGCCTTTCCTGTTATGTGTGCCTGGTCCTCTAGCTTTTGCAGTAACCTCTTGTGAGGAACTGTGTCGAAGGCCTTCTTGCAGTCCAAAAATACGCAGTCGATCCACCCCTCTCTCTCTTGTCTTACTTCTGTCACCTTGTCATAAAACTCTAGTAGGTTTGTGACACAGGATTTTCCTTCCCTGAAACCGTGCTGGTTGTCAATTATACACTTGTTTCTTTCCAGGTGCCCCACCACTCTCCTCCTGATGATCTTCTCCATGACCTTGCATACTATACACGTTAGTGATACAGGTCTGTAGTTTAGTGCCTCATGTCTGTCTCCCTTTTTAAAAATTGGGACTACATTTGCCATTTTCCATACCTCAGGGAGTTGCCCAGTTTCAAATGATGTGTTGAAGATCTTTGTTAATGGCTCACACAATATCTCTGCTCCCTCTTTAAGGACCCATGGAGAGATGTTGTCTGGTCCCACCGCCTTTGAGGTGTCAAGTTCGCATAGCAGCTTCTTCACCTCCTCCTTGGTTATATGTACCTCATCCAGCACTTGCTGGTGTGCCCCCCTGTTCTGATTTCTTGGAGTCCTACTGGTTTCCACTGTAAATACCTCTTTAAATCTTGTGTTGAGCTCCTGACATACCTCTCGGTCGTTTCTTGTGAATTCCCCATCACCCTTCCTCAGTCTGATTACCTGGTCCTTGACTGTTGTTTTCCTCCTGATGTGGCTGTACAACAGCTTCGGGTCAGTCTTTACTTTTGATGCTATGTCATTTTCATATTGTCTCTGAGCCTCCCTTCTTATCTGTGCATATTCGTTTCTGGCTCTTCGGCTGATTTCTTTATTTTCCTGAGTTCTCTGTCTTCTGTACCTTTTCCATTCTCTAGTACACCTAGTTTTTGCCTCCCTACACCTTTGGGTGAACCAAGGACTCGTTCTGTTCTTCCCATTATTTCTGTTTCCCTTGGGAACAAACCTCTCCTCTGCCTCCTTGCATTTTGTTGCTACATAGTCCATCATTTCTTGTACTGGTTTTCCTGTCAGTTCCCTCTCCCACTGAATGTCTTGAAGGAAGTTCCTCATGCCTGAGTAGTTCCCCCTTTTGTAGTTTGGTTTTTCCCAGCCTATTCCTGCTACTCTCTCCACTTGGAGCTCAACTATGTAGTCGAAGCACAGAACCACATGATCACTAGCTCCCAGGGGCCTTTCATACATGATACCCTCGATGTCCGAACTACTCATGGTGAATACAAGGTCCAACCTTGCTGGTTCATCCTCTCCTCTCTCTCTGGTAGTGTCTCTAACATGTTGATGCATGAGGTTTTCCAGTACCACATCCATCATCTTGGCTCTCCATGTTTCGGGACCCCCATGGGGCTCCAGGTTTTCCCAGTCAATCTCCTTGTGATTGAAATCACCCATAACTAGTAACTTTGCTCCCCCCATGTGTGCTCTCCTGGCCACCTCGGCTAGTGTGTCGATCATTGCTCTGTTGCTCTCATCGTATTCTTCTCTTGGCCTCCTGCAGTTCTGTGGTGGGTTGTACATTACTGCAATTATCACCTTATGTCCCTCAGACTGGATTGTTCCTACTAAGTAGTCCCTTTCGCCCATGCCATCCATTCCTTCCATTTTCTCAAAACCCCACTGGTTTTTAATGAGCAGTGCAACTCCTCCTCCCCCTCTCCTCCCTCTGTCTTTCCTGAGGATTTGATATCCGGATGGAAAGATTGAATCTGTTATTATTCTGGTGAGTTTTGTTTCTGTGAGTGCTATTATGTCTGGGGATGTCTCTTTGATTCTTTCGTGCCACTCCTCATACTTGTTTGTTATTCCATCTGCATTTGTATACCACACCTTCAACTTCTTTTCTAAGACTGTGGTCTGGGAGGTATATTGGGGTTGGGGAAGTGGGAGACCTGGTAAGGAACTATGGGTTGTTGCTGTGGGGGTGGAGTTTGTAATGTAGTGGGTGGGGGCATTGGATGTGGCATGGGTGTTTTGATTTAGAGTGTTTGGTTGCACTGGGGTTGACCTGGTTGGGAGGCTTCTATAGGAAGTTGTGAGGGAGGCTGTATTTGATCTTCTTCCTGGGTCTGGGATCTCCTGTCTGTCTTCTCCATCCCCTCTCTTTCCTCCTTTCGCCTTTGTACCATCTCTCTCAGTTTCTGCCTTTCTTCTTGTGTTCTGTCGCGGTCGAGATACACCTTCCTGTATGCCGTCATGTCCCTTAATCGTGCTTTCTCCTGCAGGATCCTGGTCCGAGTCGCTTCTGCCTTGAAGGTCACTCTCACTGGCCGGGTTCTTTTTTTTACAAACCCCCCTATTCTCCGAAAATTTTCCAGCTGGGTCATATCGTCTTCTCCTATTGCTTTCATGATGCTTTCAATTGCTTTTTTTTCCCCTTGTTTTCTTGCTTCATATGTTTCCCCTTCGACTTCCTGGAGCCCATACACAAAGACTGACCTCACCCTTTCATTCTCCCACTGCATATCCCTGTGTATCCCCTCATTTAATTTGGTTTCCTCCACTGCAGCTTTCCTTTCATCAGTTTCACTGGCTAATGTACTTGGGCTCAGTGGCCTGTCATTTTCCCTTCTCGGCTTTCCTTGGGCTCTGTTGTTGTCTGTTAGGGCCTCCACATAAAGCTTAGCTCTTTCATTTGCTACAGTCTCCTCTGATAGAGCTTCTCCATGCAGTTGTGCCCCTTCTTTCCCTACAGTCCCCTTATTTGTGGCTGAGGTAGCAGTCTCTGTTGTCAATCCCAAAATGTTCTTTAGTTCTTTAGGCTGTTTCAGATTTTTCAGTTCCTCTTCTAAACTCTGTATCCTAGCTTCTGCTGCTTTGACATGCACCTCCCACTTCCTGCTTTCCATATCTATCCTCTCTTCCATTCTCATGCTAAGTTCTTCTAGTTTCTTTTCCCATTCATGATCCCTTTTTATGAGCTCTGCTGCCCAATCTTCCTTTGCATTTTCCTCCTCCTGTCCCTTGGTTTTTCTTGTTGCTCTCTGGCAACCCATTTTTGTTTTATCCTGATTGCCTCAGAGTGGGAAACCTATGTAGTTCTGTATGTTAGGTTAGTAGTGTGTATGTCAGAGTGTGGGGGGGGGGGGAAGTAGTGGAGGAACTGTGGCTATGTGGGAGCTGAGTGGGGAGGGGTGGGGAGGGTTTAGGGTGAATGGGGGAGGGGAGGGTGATCGAGGGAGGGGAGGGATCAGGGGAAGTAGTGAGATGTCGGTGGTGAGGGGGGGAGTGTATGTGTGTCTGGATATGTGTGTGTGTGTGTGTGTGTGTGTGTGTGTGTGTGTGTGTGTGTGTGTGTGTGGTGTGTGTGTGTGTGTAATTTTGTGTGTAATTTTGTGTGGAATTATGTGTGGGTTTATTATGTACTGAAAGGTAGGTGGCTTGTGCGTTGTAATGTAAGTCTCAGTGGTCCTTGGCTGCCCACACCTTCTTGTGACCTGACCCCCAACCTCCTGGGACTTACCGCACTTACTTACAGTGTGTGTGTGTGTGTGTGTGTGTGTGTGTGTGTGTGTGTGTGTGTGTGTGTGTGTGTGTGTGTGTGTGTGTGTGTGTGTGTGTGTGTGTGTATGTGTGTGTGTGTGTGTGTGTGTGTGTGTGTGTGTGTGTGTGTGTGTGTGTGTGTGTGTGTGTGTGTGTGTGTGTGTGTGTGTGTGTGTTTGTGTGTGTGTGTGTGTGTGTGTGTGTGTGTGTGTGTGTGTGTGTGTGTGTGTGTGTGTGTGTGTGTGTGTGTGTGTCTGTGTGTGTGTGTGTGTGTGTGTGTGTGTGTGTGTGTGTATGTGTGTGTGTGTGTGTGTGTGTGTGTGTGTGTGTAATTATGTGTCGAATTATGTGTGGGTTTATTATGTGTTTGAAAAGTAGGTGGCTTGTGCTTGGAGTGTAATGTGGATTCTTAGTTGTCGCTTGTGTCCACAATCTCTTGTGACCTGACTCCCACCCTTAGTGTTGCCTATGCTCGACCTGCTTATAGTGACTTAATCGCCTTGTTCAATGGATTACCATTTGCTAAACCTTATTGAATACTTGAGTGCCTATTCTTTATCGTGCTATGAGAGTTAGACCATTCACATTCAGCTTGGCGGTTAATTGGAACCTGGAACCCCACACCCAAACAACCACTCATAGGTGATACAGTACTTGTAGTGCAGCTGTAGCAGTGTAGATTGTCCAGGTCGATGTGACGTCCTGGCGTAGATCCAGCTCGATGTACGTCCTGGCGTAGATCCACCTCAATTTCTTCTCGTTAATAATGTACCCTATTCACTGTATTTCTTTCACTGGTCACACGATTGTTTCACTTTATTATCTTTCTTGGGTGACACTTGACAACGTCGCCTTACACCCACTAGCCTGCAACCACTAGCTGCGCCACAACGTTTTTATTTTCTAGATCACTTACAAAATTGTGGCTCTCCCCACACTTATGTGGCTCAGGCAGATTAAAAAAAAAACACTTCTAGGATTGTTCACTACCCTGACACACTTAGCAACCCTTGCAGAACACTTGGGTAGCCCTCAAAAACACTTATATTCCCGGAGCACGAAGGCGTGACTAGCGCGCTCGCTGTCCCTACTGTGTGTGTGTGTGTGTGTGTGTGTGTGTGTGTGTGTGTGTGTGTGTGTGTGTGTGTGTGTGTGTTGTGTGTGTGTGTATACGTGTGTGTGCTCGCCTATTTGTGGTTGCAGGGATCGAGTCATAGCTCCTGGCCCCGCCTCTTCAATGATTGCTACTGGGTCCTCCCTCTCCCTGCTCCATGAGGTTTATCATACTTTGTCTTAAAACTATGTATGGTTCCTGCCTCCACTACTTCACTTGCTAGGCTATTCCACTTCCTGACAACTCTATGACTGAAGAAATACTTCCTAACATCCCTTTAACTCATCTGAATCTTAAACTTCCAATTGTGACCTCTTGTTTCTGTGTCCCATCTTTGGAACATCCTGTCTTTGTCCACCTTGTTTATTCCACGCAGTATTTTATATGTCGTTATCATGTCTCCCCTGACCCTCCTGTCCTCCAGTGTCGTCAGGCCGATTTCCCTTAACCTTTCTTCGTAGGACAATCCCTTTAGCTCTGGGACTAGTCTTGTTGCAAACCTTTGCACTTTCTCTAATTTCTTGATGTGTTTGACTAGGTGTGGGTTCCAAACTGGTGCTGCATATTCCAGTATGGGCCTGACGTACACGGTGTACAGAGTCTTGAACGATTCCTTACTGAGGTATCGGAACACTATTCTCAGGTTTGTCAGGCGAGCATATGCTGCAGCAATCTGATTGATATGCGCCTCAGGAGATATGCTCGGTGTTATACTCACCCCCAGATCTTTTTCCTTGAGTGAGGTTTGTAGTCTTTGGCCACCTAGCCTATACTCTGTCTGCGGTCTTCTTTGCCCTTCCCCAATCTTCATGACTTTGCATTTGGCAGGGTTAAACTCAAGGAGCCAGTTGCTGGACCAGGCTTGTAGCCTGTCCAGGTCTCTTTGTAGTCCTGCCTGATCCTCATCCGATTTGATTCTTCTCATTAACTTCACATCATCTGCAAACAAGGACACTTCTGAGTCTATCCCTTCCGTTATGTCGTTCACATATACCAAGAACAGCACAGGTCCTAGGACTGACCCCTGTGGAACCCCGCTTGTCACAGGCGCCCACTCTGACACCTCGTCACGTACCATGACTCGTTGTTGCCTCCCTGTCAGGTATTCTCTGATCCATTGCAGTGCCTTTCCTGTTATGTGTGCCTGATCCTCTAGCTTTTGCAGTAACCTCTTGTGAGGAACTGTGTCGAAGGCCTTCTTGCAGTCCAAAAACCAGTAGGTTTGTGACACAGGATTTTCCTTCCCTGAAACCGTGCTGGTTGTCAATTATACACTTGTTCCTTTCCAGGTGCTCCACCACTCTCCTCCTGATGATCTTCTCCATGACTTTGCATACTATACACGTCAGTGATACAGGTCTGTAGTTTAGTGCCTCATGTCTGTCTCCCTTTTTAAAAATTGGGACTACATTTGCCATCTTCCATACCTCAGGGAGTTGCCCAGTTTCAAATGATGTGTAGTAAGCTCTTTTGTTTGATACATACAGAGTAAGCTCTTCTGTTTGATACGCACAAAGTAAGCTCTTCTGTTCGATACGCAGAAAGTAAGCTCTTCTGCTTGATACGCAGAAAGTAAGCTCTTCTGTTTGATACGCACAGAGTAAGCTCTTCTGTTTGATACGCACAAAGTAAGCTCTTCTGTTCGATACGCAGAAAGTAAGCTCTTCTGCTTGATACGCAGAAAGTAAGCTCTTCTGTTTGATATGCAGAAAGTAAGCTCTTCTGTTTGATACGCACAGAGTAAGCTCTTCTGTTTAATACGCACAGAGTAAGCTCTTTTGTTTGATACGTACAGAGTAAGCTCTTCTGTTTGATACGCACAGAGTAAGCTCTTCTGTTTGATAAGCAGAAAGTAAGCTCTTCTGTTCGATACGCAGAAAGTAAGCTCTTCTGTTTGATACGCACAGAGTAAGCTCTTTTGTTTGATACGTACAGAGTAAGCTCTTCTGTTTGATATGCACAGAGTAAGCTCTTCTGTTTGATACGCACAAAGTAAGCTCTTCTGTTCGATACGCAGAAAGTAAGCTCTTCTGTTTGATACGCACAAAGTAAGCTCTTCTGTTTGATACACAGAAAGTAAGCTCTTCTGTTTGATGCGTACAGAGTAAGCTCTTCTGTTAGATACGCACAGAATAAGCTCTTCTGTTTGATACGCACAAAGTTAGCTCTTCTGTTCGATACGCAGAAAGTAAGCTCTTCTGTTTGATACGCAGAAAGTAAGCTCTTCTGTTTGATACGCAGAAAGTAAGCTCTTCTGTTTGATAAGCAGAAAGTAAGCTCTTCTGTTTGATACGCAGAAAGTAAGCTCTTCTGTTTGATACGCAGAAAGTAAGCTCTTCTGTTTGATGCGTACAGAGTAAGCTCTTCTGTTAGATACGCACAGAGTAAGCTCTTCTGTTTGATACGCACAAAGTAAGCTCTTCTGTTCGATACGCAGAAAGTAAGCTCTTCTGTTTGATACGCAGAAAGTAAGCTCTTCTGTTCGATACGCAGAAAGTAAGTTCTTCTGTTTGATACGCAGAAAGTAAGCTCTTCTGTTAGATACGCACAGAGTAAGCTCTTCTGTTTGATACGCACAAAGTAAGTTCTTCTGTTTGATACGCAGAAAGTAAGCTCTTCTGTTTGATACGCACAAGTAAGCTCTTCTGTGTGATGCGTACAGAGGCAGCTCTTCACTTTACTGTATCCAGTTGGTCGCACTACTGAATACAATATAAACATTGCAGAACAAGCTTGGAGCGAGACGTTTTGTTCTGTATTTTAAAGTCAGCTTCGCGTGTTTTAAAGTGTCCTCGCTTGTTTTAAAATCTTCGCGTGCTTTAAAGTTTCTCGAGTGTTTTAAAGTGTATTCGCATGTTTTAAAGTGTCCTCGCGTGTTTTTAAAGTGTATTCGCATGTTTCAAAGTGTCCTCGCGTGTTTTAAGGTGTCGTGGCGTGTATTAATGTCGTGGCGTACTCTCCACCACCTGAGTCAACAGTGGACATAAAAGAGTGATAAAACAGCGACACAATCTGAAAACAACGACACAGCGGCAGGATGAGCGCTTTATTTACACGACATTTTTGTGTAGTGATTAAGATTCTTTTACTCAAATTCATGTAGAATACCTGGGAAACGTTGGAATGATTTAGACGGTGTGAGGACAGCAGGGGAGGTGCGGATCAGGGACGAAGCTAGCCAACCCGACCACTGGAGCCGGTGTGAGGACAGCAGGGGAGGTGCGGATCAGGGACGTAGCTAGCCAACCCGACCTCTGGAGCCGGTGTGAGGACAGCAGGGGAGGTGCGGATCAGGGACGCAGCTAGCCAACCCGACCCCTGGAGCCAGGCACAGTGCCGGGTTCCCAACTCTCCTTAAACTAAAAACTAAAAAAGAATCACATTTATAAGGAGTAGAGTGTAAATAGATTAATCAACTGAAGCCAACAATAACCTTCCATTTTTTTATTGAAATAAAATAGGTTAGGTTAGGTTAGGTTAGGTTAAGTTAGGTTAGGTTAGGTTAGGTTAGGTTAGGTTAGGTTAGGTTAGGTTAGGTTAGGTTAGGTTAGGTTAGGTTAGGTTAGGTTAGGTTAGGTTAGGTTAGGTTAGGTTAGGTTAGGTTAGGTTAAGTTAGGTTAGGTATTTAGGGATCATAAAATTGAAGTTGAAAATTTTTGGAATTTTACGTTTTCTTACCAAAAACTAGTGCAAAATTCTGGCAACTTGTTGATGCAATCAGCTTATTTCTATCATATTTCTAAGCTTTTTTTTAATGTAATTTTTATGTTTTTGCTGTCATCAAGAGGACATGTTGGCAGTTAGTGTTTTTTTTTTGTACTCCAAAAATTACTATTGTTATGATTGTTTCATTCTGAATTACTGATTATTTCATTCTAAACAAGTTCTGTGACGGCTAAAGTGAAGAGCACAGAGTTGTTGCTGCTCAGTTGCCTCTGGGTTGTCAATAATGATAGGGGTTTGAAATACGCTCACTCTGGGTTATCAACAATGATAGGGGTTTGCATCACGCTCACTCTGGGTTATCAACAATGATAGGGGTTTGCAACACGCTCACTCTGGGTTATCAACAATGATAGGGGTTTGCAACACGCTCACTCTGGGTTATCAACAATGATAGGGGTTTGCAACACGCTCACTCTGGGTTATCAACAATGATAGGGGTTTGCAACACGCTCACTCTGGGTTATCAACAATGATAGGGGTTTGCAACACGCTCACTCTGGGTTATCAACAATGATAGGGGTTTGCAACACGCTCACTCTGGGTTATCAACAATGATAGGGGTTTGCAACACGCTCACTCTGGGTTATCAACAATGATAGGGGTTTGCAACACGCTCACTCTGGGTTATCAACAATGATAGGGGTTTGCAACACGCTCACTCTGGGTTATCAACAATGATAGGGGTTTGCAACACGCTCACTCTGGGTTATCAACAATGATAGGGGTTTGCAACACGCTCACTCTGGGTTATCAACAATGATAGGGGTTTGCAACACGCTCACTCTGGGTTATCAACAATGATAGGGGTTTGCAACACGCTCACTCTGGGTTATCAACAATGATAGGGGTTTGCAACACGCTCACTCTGGGTTATCAACAATGATAGGGGTTTGCAACACGCTCACTCTGGGTTATCAACAATGATAGGGGTTTGCAACACGCTCACTCTGGGTTATCAACAATGATAGGGGTTTGCAACACGCTCACTCTGGGTTATCAACAATGATAGGGGTTTGCAACACGCTCACTCTGGGTTATCAACAATGATAGGGGTTTGCAACACGCTCACTCTGGGTTATCAACAATGATAGGGGTTTGCAACACGCTCACTCTGGGGATTTTGCAACACGCTCACTCTGGGTTATCAACAATGATAGGGGTTTGCAACACGCTCACTCTGGGTTATCAACAATGATAGGGGTTTGCAACACGCTCACTCTGGGTTATCAACAATGATAGGGGTTTGCAACACGCTCACTCTGGGTTATCAACAATGATAGGGGTTTGCAACACGCTCACTCTGGGTTATCAACAATGATAGGGGTTTGCAACACGCTCACTCTGGGTTATCAACAATGATAGGGGTTTGCAACATGCTCACTCTGGGTTATCAACAATGATAGGGGTTTGCAACATGCTCACTCTGGGTTATCAACAATGATAGGGGTTTGCAACATGCTCACTCTGGGTTATCAACAATTATAGGGGTTTGCATAGAGTTTTATAGAAACAAAAGCTTGAATAACTCAGGAATAAGTTATTGACATTTCCCTTATTTTCAAAGAGTAATAATAGGAGTGTCACGATTTTTTCAGACAATATTGATGAATGATGGTTCTATATGTTTTACCATTTTGTTTTTATTGACTCTAATTCTCACAAAAAATGCCAAAAAAAAAAAACACAAATTTCAAAATGCTTTATAATGCAGTCTATTGACATTTCTCGCACAAAAGTTTGAAATCTAGATTATCTAACTCTTTATCTTTCATCTAATGTTGACTAGAACATTGTACAACTTAACAATTTTGTAGGCTGGGGAGGGTTTTTATGATAAATACAATTTTGCAATATCTTGCAACTTTGCAACAAGAAGTCCATGAAAACTTGTGTATAGGATGCAAAATGCTCCTTAACAACAGAATAAAGTTACATACACTTGAAATTGGACCAAAAGCGTTTGACAAATGCGATCATGGCGTAATAGCCCATAAAATACGTGCTAAAGGAATAACTGGGAAAGTGGGGAGATGGATCTTCAACTTCCTAACAAATCGAACACAAAGAGTAGTGGTCAACAGAGTTAAATCGGAGGCTGCCATAGTGAAGAGCTCTGTTCCACAAGGCACAGTACTCGCCCCCATCTTATTCCTTATCCTCATATCAGACATAGACAGAGATATACACCACAGCACCGTATCATCCTTTGCGGATGATACTAGGATCTGCATGAGGCTGTCATCTGCTGAGGACGTGATTAACCACCAAGAATATATAAACAAAGTTTTCCAGTGGGCAACGGTAAACAATATGATGTTCAATGAGGACAAATTCCAACTACTCCGTTATGGAAAACTGGAGGAGATAATAACTAGAACAGAGAATACTACTGATTCCGGCCATACAATAGAGCGGAAAAATAATGTAAGGGACCTGGGAGTAGTAATGTCTGAGGATCTCACTTTCAAGGATCACAACAGTGCCACGATCTCACGTGCAAAGAAAATGATAGGATGGATAATGAGAACTTTCAAAACGAGAGATGCCAAGCCAATGATGATCCTTTTCAAATCACTTGTTCTCTCTAAGCTGGAATACTGCTGTACATTAACATCTCCATTCAAAGCAGGTGAAATCGCAGATCTAGAGAGTGTACAGAGATCCTTTACTGCACGTATAAGTTCTGTCCAGCACCTTAACTACTGGGAACGCTTGGAAGCATTTGACTTGTACTCGTTGGAACGCAGGAAGGAGAGATATATCATAATCTACACTTGGAAAATCTTGGAAGGAATGGTCCCAAATCTGCACACAGAAATCACTCCCTACGAAAGTAAAAGACTGGGCAGGCGATGCAAAATGCCCCCAATAAAAAGTAGGGGCGCCATTGG
Source organism: Cherax quadricarinatus (assembly GCF_038502225.1). Classification (NCBI taxonomy): domain Eukaryota; kingdom Metazoa; phylum Arthropoda; class Malacostraca; order Decapoda; family Parastacidae; genus Cherax; species Cherax quadricarinatus. The sequence continues at coordinate 3,559 of NW_027199841.1, read as the reverse complement.
TACACTAAGGGAAAACACCATAAGTGTCCGGGGCCCAAAACTGTTCAACAGCCTCCCACCAAGCATTAGGGGAATTGCCAATAAACCCCTGGCTGCCTTCAAGAGAGAGCTGGACAGATACCTAAAGTTAGTGCCGGATCAGCCGGGCTGTGGCTCGTACGTTGGACTGCGTGCGGCCAGTAGTAACAGCCTAGTTGTTCAGGCCCTGATCCATCGGGAGGCCTGGTCATGGACCGAGCCGCGGGGGCGTTGACCCCCGGAATAACCTCCAGGTAACCTCCAGGTAAGGCCCTGAAACAGCATTCTGCCTCTGCAACTCTAAATGGAAGAGTGCAAAATATTATCAATACAATGTGTATTTTTTTTTTTCAAATAAAGTGTTGAAATTTAAATTATATAAAATGTAGGGAAATTGAAACGTTGGAAAATGCATTTTTTTTCAGATTTACTGAGTAATTCCTTTACTAAATCCACAGACATTTCAGTTTTTTCCTTCCACATCCGCACTCATTTCAGATTATTTCCTCAAAACAATGAAAATTTACACCAGCTCTCACACTGCCTCGTATCACCTCGTCATGTTTCCAATATGGCAGTCCAGGGCAACATAAAAAAATCAGTCATGAATTGATTTTGTGAACTCATATCTGCTATTTTCTTATTGCTTCATCTGCCAAATTTTTTATTATAATCTTTAGTTGAACATCTACTGTCAAGTAGTCAATGACTCTTAGAACTTTCAGCCAAACTGAAGCCATGAGGACGCACTCAACAAATTTCATATCTATAAGTATTCTTCTCAAAGATGACAAGCAAGCGATCTAGAACACAACTCTGGCTGACCAGCCAGTCAGACATATTATGTCAGGGACCAACCTGTATTCTCAGCTAATTTATAGTACACATAAAATAGCTTGGTGTGAGCGTCGTTCTAGTGTGCACTGGCAGTGAGAAAAGAGCCTTGCAGATCCCTCTTCCTCTCCCTCTCCCTCTCCATCTCCCTCTTCATCTCCCTCTTCCTCTCCCCCTCCCTCTCCCCCTCCCTCTTCCTCTCCCTCTCTCTCTCTCCCGCTCCCCATACCTCTCCCTCTCCCGCTCCCCCTCCCTCTCCCTCTTTCTCTTTGATGACGTCTCTGGTGTAGATGACCTGATTACATGAACTCGGAAGGTCAACATGACAAGATGAAGAATTAGACACATGTGCAACATGTGGGTATCTTTATTTGTAGACGTTTCGCCAACCAGTGGCTTTATCAATACAACACAAGGACATAATGTGAAGAACGTAGAATTATATACAAAAAGATGAGGTAATCAGTCCCTCAGCCTTGATGTTGGTGAAGGGGACCTATAGAGCAACTTTGGGACTTAGTAGAACAGGAGATTAGCAACATTACTGTGTAGCCGATAAATTTGCAGCAACTGCGTGATACTAACATGTTAGCATGAACCAAAATCTCTAAGGAATGGCTCCAGCACTTGTTGAATCCATGCCACGAAGAATTCAGGTTGTTCCGGAGATAAAGGGGACCCTACCCAGAACTACTGGAGACTGGCGTACCTAATGAAGTGGTCACTGAGTGTAGTACCACCATACTCATGTACATCTCATCCATATCCATTATTATTCACATTCTGACATTAATTGCTTTATATATTATCTGATATCTATTACACTAGGTAGAGCAGGATCAGGAACAGTACATTCATATTTTGAAAGTCTTTCTCACTTAACCGGCAGTTTACAGAACATGTCATAACAATCTTTTTGGCATTGTGTATCTACTGCATGTAAATAACTTATTGCACTTCGAGTCGAACCTGGACGGCTTGAGGCCATCTGTCTTTCTTTTCTTCACACGTGTCAAGAAGACAGTCTTTAAAGGATTTCTCATGTGGTCTATCAGCACTCCTTCACTGCCTTACTTTGGGCCACCTCTTTGGATTGTTTCATTCTGGAGGTAAACAATGATCGCGACGAAGATGCAGTGTTCTTTCAAGTCAGATGTTGTCAACTGTGAACGACGGCATCTTGAGATTGAACCTCGTCTTTTTTTTTGCCAGATGTTGTAAATGAGGAGCACATGTCTGAGTCGAGACACCTTTCATGAGAGATACAACTTGATGTGGATCTCCGCAGCCTGGTGCCAGACCAAGCTTCTCGACCATTAACGCTGTTGGTGCTAGCAGCATCCAGTTCGTCGTAGGCACCACAACCCCCAGCTGATCAGGAACTCACTTAAATATACGACATAGTGAAGGGAACTGAAAAAAAAAGGCAAAGCGGTAAGGCCGTGTGGTCCATAAAGCGCAAGGGGTGGTGAAGGCTCGATTGTCTGTGTGGTAATCAAGCCATTGGCACCATGCTCTCGTAGCCAGAACTTCCTCACACGTAATGACGTCGTTTCCAAACAAAGATGCATTCATGATTTTCCCACAAAGAGGTAATCAGCAGTGAAGGTTTTTCCACGCTTCCGTCACATAACAAGACTTGAGGAACTTCACACAGACCTTCCTCGTGAGCTAATTAATTGTACGTTAGGTGCTCCAGGACTGGTACAACTTTGTGGTACTTGTTCTAGGCGCTCCAGAGTTGGTACAACCTTGCAGTACTCGTTTCAGGCGCTCCAGTGGTGGTACGACCTTCTGGTATTCGTTTCAGGTGCTTCAGGGCTAGTACAACTTTGTGGTACTTGTTCCAAGCGCTTCATGTGTCATCACAGTGTCATACAACAACACAAAATGTTCATGCACAAACACAATGTCTATGTACCAACACAGTTTCCATGCATCACTGAGTCCATGTATCACCACAAGTGTTCATGTATAAACACAATGTTTATATATCAACACTCCATGTATCAATAGAGTCCATGTATGAACACAATGTTTATATTTTAACATTGTCCATATATCAACGCAGTGTTTACATATCATCATAGTGCCATGTGTCAACAGTGTCCATGTATCAAGAACTGAAGTAGTGAAGATCACATCTATTCCCAGAGAAAGTGGAGGGCGCACTGATGTCAGCCAAGGGTCCTTGATCTATGAAATTAAAGTCACCATGTCCCTTTCTTAGATCAGTCCTGATAACCTCCCATTCCTCAGGGGCTCTATGTATCCTGTGGGTACCTCATGCCCATGAATATGTACCCTGTGGGTAGCTCATACCCATGAACATAATGATGATTTAGCCGGACTTGAGTTCTTGAGGTGGGAAGCATACTGCCATTCGGTGGGTTATTAGAATAGTCATGCCCCTCTCTTTACAGGAAAGAAAGCTAGCGAGTGAGTGATGGTGAATGTGCTTTCCTCTTCTTGGATCACCCTTGTGAGAAATGGTTAATGTGGTGAAAACAGTATATTGATTTCTGGTAATTCTCATCATTTTTTTTTTTTGTCTTGTCAGATTTAAACTCTTGTCGTTCAGGATGAAAAGTATTCCCGAGGATGAGTGTGTGTCAGCCTCTCACATTGCTAAAGCTGCTCACTACAAACTTTCTTTGTTGACGCTCGCCCACTGCAAGCTCTTGACGTCTGCTTGAGTTACTTCAGA
>NW_027199840.1:0-27507 GCF_038502225.1 Cherax quadricarinatus | reverse complement strand
GTTCCGCAGGGAAGTGTTCTTGGTCCCCTGCACTTCCTCATATACATCAATGATCTTCCAAACGTATCCCAACACCTGAAACCCATTCTCTTTGCTGACGACATGACTTATCTCATCTCTCACCCTAATCTTGCCACCCTCAACACCATTGTTAACGAGGAGCTGATCAAAATATCGACTTGGATGACAGCCAATAAACTTATGCTTAACACTGACAATACCTACTATATTATGTTTGGTAGCAGAGCAGGGGTTGCGCAAATTAACATTAAGATCGACAACACTCTAATTGCCAGACATAATGAGGGCAAATTCCTAGGCCTATACCTCGACAACAACCTGAATTTCAGCACCCATATCCAACACATAACAAAAAAAGTATCCAAAACGGTTGGGATCCTCTCCAAGATACGATACTACGTGCCACAAAATGCCATTCTCACACTATACCACTCATTTATTAATCCATACCTCACCTATGCTATTTGTGCTTGGGGATCAACTGCAGCAACACACCTAAAGCCAATAATAACTCAACAAAAAGCCGCAGTAAGAATAATCACTAAATCCCATTACTGGCAACACCCTCCCCCCCATTCTTCATAGATCTAAACTTACTCCCTGTTCAGTACATCCACACTTACTACTGTGCAATCTACATCTACAGGACCTTAAATTCCAATAATAACCATGACCTAAAACGCTTTCTTGATAGTTGTGACAGAACCCACAGGCACAACACCAGACACAAACATCTCTATGACATTCCCTGTGTCTGACTAAACCTTTACAAAAATTCAATGTATGTCAAAGGCCCTAAAATCTGGAACACCCTACCTGAAAACTCTACAACTGCAGACACATTCATCACCTTCAAAACTACCATTAGAAAACATCTTATCTCCCTGATTCACCCCGTCAACTAATTACACGAATACCGTCTGGTGGTTCACACTTACACTCACTCACCAATTTGACCATAAACAGAAATATCAATCTTAATCATAAAATAATGAATCCTAACTAGTAATAAGTTGGCCTGTGATACTCCAATACTGAAACTATGCATTGCGCCAAAACGAAAGCATTCATATTGCTAAACTCACAAACTAGTATTTAGTCACTTAGCCATAATACCAACTTACCTCATAATTTGTAATATTTTAAAGTTAAGAATTAAGTAAGTAAGTAAGTTTATTCAGGTATACACAAATACAGTTACATAGAATTATCATACATAGCAGCATGTGTGTAGAGAACCTAGGATAACCCAAAAAAGTCAGACAGAGTGACTTATTTCCATTGGGGTCCTTTTACCTTATTATTATAATATAAAGGTTATAATATTTTCTTATTATTCTACAATGAAGATAACATCTTATTATCATACTAAAAAGACTATCTACTACACCAAGGTCATTAAGACTATCTACAATACGATGGTCATTACTAGGAATAAAGTAAAATTTACACGTATGTTAGCTAAAAAATAGAAAATCATTCCCCTCCCTTTCCGTTGCTTCATTCATCAGACACCTTTTGGCACTCTTCTTGAACTGGTTCATGCTATGACTGGCTTTGACATGTGCGGGCAGTCTGTTCCATTCCTTTATTGCTGTACAATAAAAGGTGTTTGAAGCCTGGCCACTGAATGTGGGTACTACAAAGTTGTGCTCTCTCCCCCTAGTACTATGATTGCTTTGGTTCCCAACCTTGACAAAATTGACAGCAAGATATTCTGGACATTGTTTGTGAGCAATTTTATAAACATGATTTAGCTTCAGTTGTTTTACTCTGTCTTCAACATTCAGCATATCCAACTGCTGTAATTCATCCTGGCCTACATGTTCTCTTGGTCCCAGCCTCAGGATGAATCTTACGATTTTGTTCTGGGTGATTTGCAGTCTATCTTTCAGTTTTTTTGTCAAGGCAGAGTACCAAGAAGAGCAAGCGTAATCCATATGGCATTGTATAAGGGCTAGACATAGGGTCCTGCGAGCCTCAATAGGTAGACTCTGTGCTTGTCTATACAGGAACTTCAGTCTGGCATTCGCTTTCTTTACTACACTGTTCCCTATCAATTCTCCTGACATGCATGGGTCAAAGGGGATTCCCAAATATTTTACTTATGAAACCAAAGTGATGGGCTCCCCATTACATTGAACATTAAAATTATTTACCCTTCTCAGTTTATGTTTCGTGCTAAAGAGAATGGCTTCAGTTTTCCCTAGGTGTAATGATAGTTTGTTGTCTACTAACCATTTGCTGCAGGACTCCAGTGCCAGTGTTAAAACATTAGCAATATCTTGTGGGTCTTTACCTGACACTAACAGAGCACTGTCATCTGCATACAGTAGGAGTTTGCACTTGACACTGATAGGCATATCATTGACATAACATAAGAATAATAAGGGACCCAGAATACTACCTTGGGGAACTCCACATGTTATCGGCAGGGGTTCTGATTCTGTTTTGTTGATTTTGACTACTTGTCTCCTGTTGCTAAGGTAGGACTTAAACCAGTCTACAGAACCTATACCGATAGCTTGAAGTTTATTACATAATATATTGTGGTTGACAGTATCGAAGGCCTTTTGCAGGTCTAAGGTTACCATACCTATTAGGTTCCCCTTTGACATTTCAGTTCTCAGGTAATCCATCAGATTAATAAGGGAGGTGTCGGTTGAGTAGGATCTTCTAAAGCCCGATTGATAGCTATGGAGAATGTTGTTGTCATTAAGGTACTTAACTACTTGAGAATACACCGCCCTCTCTAGAATTTTAGATATTATACTGAGTATACTAACAGGCCTATAGTTGCTTACACCAGACCTACTATTTTTCTTGAAGATAGGAGTAACTCTGGCCTCCTTGAACCCCTCCGGTACGGTATTAGTGGTGATTGATAGATTTATTATGTGAGCAATAGGGACTGACAGTTCAGAAGCACCATCTTTTAGGAACTTAGACGGGATGTTATCAGGGCCTGTGCTCTTAGTTGGGTTTAACCTGCTTAGTTCTTTTTGAATAAAGGCATGAGATACACTTACTAGTTGACAACTGTTTGGGGTTACCCCTTTATTGGTATAGTATGTTTGAAACTTATCAGAGTCTGTGTTAAAGGTATTTGATGCAGCTGGTAGTTTACTTACTAGTGTTGATGCATCAGATGTGTAGTATGAATTAAAGCAATTTGCCACCTTAGATGTTTCGTGGCATACCTCATTATCGATAGTGAATACTATGTTAGACCTATCTACTGGCTTATGGCTATACCCTAACTGTTTTAGTTGTTGCCAGAGCTTTCTGGGGTTATGCTTATACTCTTCAATTTTTGAGCAGTAGTGCTTTGCCTTTGCTCCTTTTATAAGTCTCTGTACTCTGTTCCTCACCCTTTGGAATTCATTTAGTGCTGCAATATCCTGTCTGCTGTAAATCTTTTTAGCAGCTGGTCTCTGAATTTCATATTATCTAATATCTCAGTATTCATCCAGGGTTCAGTTCTTCGTTTAATCCTAACCTCTTTAACTGGTGCAATATTATCAAGGATGGTAGTGAACATTGTTTTGAATTTTTCCCAGGCATCGTTTACGTCCGTGCAACTTGTTATCTCTGACCAGTCACAATTGTGTAGCCTATTTACCAGTGTTTCTTTACTGTAGTTTCTAGTTGACCTCATTTTTATTGTCCTGTGTAGGCCTATCCTATCCCTAGTGATTTTACCTGTGGTAATGACGCCTGACTGACTAATGTTCTCAGAGCGGTTACAAAGTATGTGGTCAATTAGGGTGGCTGAGAACTGTGTGATCCTGGTTGGAGTATTAATTAGTTGAATGTAACTATTTAATCCTAGAATTTGCTTATACCTTTTGCATTGCCTGTTATTTTCCTGCTGAAAACAGATATTGAAGTCGCCCAGTATTATTGTTTCGCAATTGCTTTCAACTCCGGACAAGACTCTGGAAAAGTCTTCTAAGAACTGGTCCTGGGTAGGAGGGCGGTAACTAGTTCCTACTAAGATGGGTTTGGTCTTAGGAAGCAGCACTTCAAACCATAGAATCTCCAGTTTATTGTTATTTAAATCAGGTCTTGGGTTGTAAGCTAAGTCATTTCTAATGTAGGCACATACTCCACCACCCTTTCTGTTCCTATCTAAGCGTTTTATATTGTAACCATCTATTTTGACCTCGTCGTCAGTCACCGTATCATCCAACCAAGATTCAGAGATGGTTATAACTGCCGCCCTAATTTTGTTAGCTAGAATCCTAATCTCTGCCAATTTAGGAAGAAGTGATCTTGCATTGACATGAATAAAGTGAAGGCCTGTTTTCATAAAACAATCATAATCATCAATATATGGCAATGGGTCATTTGTATTAAAATTAGGTAAATCAATGTCATCACTGCTAAAGGGTAACTGTGCCAAAGTGCATTTGTTACACACAAAATGAATTCTGGCACCGTTGCTATAATTGTACATACATCCATCATGCACCCACCCCTTACACATTTTACATAAGGTGCCTTTTCTGTTTTTCATGCGTACTTTAGTACAGTGTATGCACCTGTTTGGTAGTGTTTGAGATAATAATGGCTGTATTGTCTCACATTGACCTATGTATGCATTACATATGGAGTTAAGGTTATCATTCCTAGCTACTAGACCGTCATTATCGCCGTCATTTATCTGTCTGTTTTGCCTCTGCACAATAGTTTGAGGTCCTGGATTAATTTGGATATCACCACTTAAGAGCGCTACAATAAGAGCTGTGTGCCATTGTTTTTGTTTGGGTATGCGGTGTTGCCATACCTTGCGGCGATAGTGAGGTTTACTTTTCTGGTAGGATGGCAACTGTTGGGCTTTTACTGTCCAGGGCGCTGTTACTCCATTCACCTTTTCCAGCCCCCATGACTGATTTCTTTCTTCATGGAATTGAAGAAGAAATATAAATATAATTATGGCAGCCTGTACCCCCCTAATGCCTGCCATTTTCACTCTTCGCTCTTTTACTCATATACAATAATATTTATTTCTCTTTTCCAGTCCCTAGTACACTTAGTATCTGCTTTAGCAATCACCACTGAATTACTAGTAAAATTTCCTCTTCAAAAACCCTCTTCACTGCTCACTTTTCCCTTAACTTCACAAAACCCTTACAGTTAACCCCTTATTACACACTCCCCTTCCCATCTCACTTCACAGTCTGGCTTCACCAATTAACTTCTAACTCCTTTCCATTCTGGTAGATCAGAAAGGTTTAATCCATGGTTTTATCCTTCCAAATTCCCCTCAATTCCATTTATCGGGGGTTGTGTGGTGTTGTTGTCTCCTGACCTGGTCTGCTGACTCAGCCATTTTTAAAACACTGAGGGGAGTAACACCACCTACAACCTGACTTTCCTTGAGTTTATAGATATATTTGGCGTTTTCTCCTATGATTCTCTCACTGTACACTGGTCAGCTGAATATAGGTCAGCTACTAAAACATTAACCTTGACTGTTTAACTATTCACTTCTTTCTCACGACTGTCACTGAGGGATAACCGTCCTATACCTTGGAGTTTTGTACTGTTGATTTGATGATGTCTCCTGTGTTTCCCTCTCGTTAGCACTGGTACAGGTGATATGATGGTGGTACAGATATGATGCTACTGTCAACAGATGAACGTCAGTAAAGATGAGAATTTCACTTCGCTAGTTGTACGTCTGGCACTTCTTCCCACCAGCTGCAGCCGCAGCAAGCAGCAACAAGGCTGCTCCTATATCTTGCCGTCCCCTGGGTCTATCCGAACTCCAGTGATGGCCAAATTTGCAAGTACTGCTGCAACAACATGCAAGTTAACTATAGTTACATAAAAACTGACGGTGACGACAACGAAATGGACTAAATATGACAGAAGAGGGACCGGCATTCAAGTACCAGACCTGCTGCCAGACGTGAACCAGACACGAGACGTTTTCCACTAAATGAAATAACTGACCTCCATATCAACTGCACCAGTGTTTAACGGGAAGACAACATGGCAGAAATCCTGATCAACTAAATCTCCAAGGAAATGCCAGGTCTGTAGGACTTTTTTCGTCAGTGCCAAACGAGGGAAAGATTTGAGCCTTTAAACATGGCTGACCGGCATTCAAACAGCAGCTACTGCCAGACGTACAACTAGCGAAGTGAAATTCTCATCTTTACTGACGTTCATCTGTTGACAGTAGCATCATATCTGTACCACCATCATATCACCTGTACCAGTGCTAACGAGAGGGAAACACAGGAGACATCGTCAAATCAACAGTACAAAACTCCAAGGTATTGGACGGTTATCCCTCAGTGCCAGTCGTGGGAAAGAAGTGAATAGGTAAATAGTCAAGGTTAATATTTTAGCAGCTGACCTATATTCAGCTGACCAGTGTACAGTGAGAGAATCATAGCAGAAAAAGCCAAATATATCTATAAACTCAAGGAAAGTCAGGTGGTGTTACTCCCCTAAGTGTTTTAAAAATGGCTGAGTCAGCAAAACAGGTCAGGAGACAACAACACGACACAACCCCCGATAAATGGAATTGAGGGGGATTTGGAAGGATAAAACCATTGATTAAACCTTTCTGGTCTACCAGAATGGAAAGGAGTTAGAAGTTAATTGGTGAAGCCAGACTGTGAAGTGAGGTGGGTAGGGGAGGGTGAATAAGGGGTTAAATGTAAGGGTAATTAAGGGAAAAGTGAGCAGTGAAGAGGGTTTTGAAGAGGTCAACTGTAAGGGTTTTGTGAAGTTAAGGGAAAAGTGAGCAGTGAAGAGGGTTTTGAAGAGGAAATTTTACTAGTAATTCAGTGTAATTAAAGCAGATACTAAGTGTACTAGGGACTGGAAAAGAGAAATTAATTTTATTGTATATGAGTAAAAGAGCGAAGAGTGAAAATGGCAGGCATTAGAGGGGTACAGGCTGCCATAATTATATTTATATTTCTTCTTCAATTCCATGAAGAAAGAAATCAGTCATGGGGGTTGGAAAAGGTGAATGGAGTAACAGCGCCCTGGACAGTAAAAGCCCAACAGTTGCCATCCTACCAGAAAAGTAAACCTCACTATCGCCGCAAGGTATGGCAACACCGCATACCCAAACAAAAACAGTGGCACACAGCTCTTATTGTAGCGCTCTTAAGTGGTGATATCCAAATTAATCCAGGACCTCAAACTATTGTGCAGAGGCAAAACAGACAGATAAATGACGGCAATAATGACGGTCTAGTAGCTAGGGATGATAACCTTAACTCCATATGTAATGCATACATAGGTCAATGTGAGACAATACAGCCATTATTATCTCAAACACTACCAAACAGATGTATACACTGTACTAAAGTACGCATGAAAAACAGAAAAGGCACCTTATGTAAAATGTGTAAGGGGTGGGTGCATGATGGATGTATGTACAATTATAGCAACGGTGCCAGAATTCATTTTGTGTGTAACAAATGCACTTTGGCACAGTTACCCTTTAGCAGTGATGACATTGATTTACCTAATTTTAATACAAATGACCCATTGCCATATATTGATGATTATGATTGTTTTATGAAAACAGGCCTTCACTTTATTCATGTCAATGCAAGATCACTTCTTCCTAAATTGGCAGAGATTAGGATTCTAGCTAACAAAATTAGGGCGGCAGTTATAACCATCTCTGAATCTTGGTTGGATGATACGGTGACTGACGACGAGGTCAAAATAGAAGGTTACAATATAAAACGCTTAGATAGGAACAGAAAGGGCGGTGGAGTATGTGCCTACATTAGAAATGACTTATCTTACAACCCAAGACCTGATTTAAATAACAATAAACTGGAGATTCTATGGTTTGAAGTGCTGCTTCCCAAGACCAAACCCATCTTAGTAGGAACTAGTTACCGCCCTCCTACCCAGGACCAGTTCTTAGAAGACTTTTCCAGAGTCTTGTCCGGAGTTGAAAGCAATTGCGAAACAATAATACTGGGCGACTTCAATATCTGTTTTCAGCAACAGAATAACGGGCTATGCAAAAGGTATAAGCAAATTCTAGGATTAAATAGCTACACCCAACTAATTAATAAACCAACCCGGATCACACAGTTCTCAGCCACCCTAATTGACCACATACTTTGCAACCGCGCTGAGAACATTAGTCAGTCAGGCGTCATTACCACAGGTCTTAGTGATCATTTCATCATTTACTGCACCAGGAAAATCACTAGGGATAGGATAGGCCTACACAGGACAATAAAAATGAGGTCAACTAGAAACTACAGTAAAGAAACACTGGTAAATAGGCTACACAATTGTGACTGGACAGAGATAACAAGTTGCACGGACGTAAACGATGCCTGGGAAAAATTCAAAACAATGTTCACTACCATTCTTAATAATATTGCACCAGTTAAAGAGGTTAGGATTAAACGAAGAACTGAACCCTGGATGACTACTGAGATATTAGATAATATGAAATTCAGAGACCAGCTGCTAAAAAGATTTAAAGCAAACAGACAGGATATTGCAGCACTAAATGAATTCCAAAGGGTGAGGAACAGAGTACAGAGGCTTATAAAAGGAACAAAGGCAAAGCACTATTGCTCAAAAATTGAAGAATATAAGCATAACCCCAGAAAGCTCTGGCAACAACTAAAACAGTTGGGATATAGCCATAAGCAAGTAGATAGGTCTAACATAGTACTCACTATCGATAATGAGGTATGCCACGAAACATCTAAGGTGGCAAATTGCTTTAATTCCTACTACACATCTGTTGCATCAACACTAGTAAGTAAACTACCAGCTGCATCAAATACCTTTAACACAGACTCTGATAAGTTTCAAACATACTATACCAATAAAGGGGTAACCCCAAACAGTTGTCAACTAGTAAGTGTATCTCATGACTTCATTCAAAAAGAACTAAGCAGGTTAAACCCAACTAAGAGCACAGGCCCTGATAACATCCCATCTAAGTTCCTAAAAGATGGTGCTTTTGAACTGTCAATCCCTATTGCTCACATAATAAATCTATCAATCACCACTAATACCGTACCGGAGGGGTTCAAGGAGGCCAGAGTTACTCCTATCTTCAAGAAAAATAATAGGTCTGATATAAGCAACTATAGACCTGTTAGTATACTCAGTATAATATCTAAAATTCTGGAGAGGGCGGTGTATTCTCAAGTAGTTAAGTACCTTAATGACAACAGCATTCTCCATAGCTATCAATCGGGCTTTAGAAGATCCTACTCAACCGATACCTCCCTTATTAATCTGATGGATTACCTGAGAACTGAAATGTCAAAAGGGAACCTCATAGGTATGGTAACCTTAGACCTGCAAAAGGCCTTCGATACTGTCAACCACAATATATTATGTAATAAACTTCAATCTATCGGTATAGGTTCTGTAGACTGGTTTAAGTCCTACCTTAGCAACAGGAGACAAATAGTCAAAATCAACAAAACGGAATCAGAACCCCTGCCGATAACATGTGGAGTTCCCCAAGGTAGTATTCTGGGTCCCTTACTATTCTTATGTTATGTCAATGATATGCCTATCAGTGTCAAGTGCAAACTCCTACTGTATGCAGATGACAGTGCTCTGTTAGTGACAGGTAAAGACCCACAAGATATTGCTAATGTTTTAACACTGGAACTGGAGTCCTGCAGCAAATGGTTAGTAGACAACAAACTATCATTACACCTAGGGAAAACTGAAGCCATTCTCTTTGGAACGAAACATAAACTGAGAAGGGTAAATAATTTTAATGTTCAGTGTAATGGGGAGTCCATCACTTTGGTTTCATCAGTTAAATATCTGGGAATCCCCTTTGACCCATGCATGTCAGGAGAATTGATAGGGAACAGTGTAGTAAAGAAAGCGAATGCCAGGCTGAAGTTCCTGTATAGACAAGCACAGTGTCTACCTACTTAGGCTCGCAGGACCCTATGTCTAGCCCTTATACAATGCCATATGGATTACGCTTGCTCTTCTTGGTACTCTGCCTTGACAAAAAAACTGAAAGATAGACTGCAAATCACCCAGAACAAAATCGTAAGATTCATCCTGGGGCTGGGACCAAGAGAACATGTAGGCCAGGATGAATTACAGCAGTTGGATATGCTGAATGTTGAAGACAGAGTAAAACAACTGAAGCTAAATCATGTTTATAAAATTGCTCACAAACAGTGTCCAGAATATCTTGCTGTCAATTTTGTCAAGGTTGGGAACCGCAGCAATCATAGTACTAGGGGGAGAGAGCACAACTTTGTAGTACCCACAGTCAGTGGCCAGGCTTCAAACACCTTTTATTGTACAGCAATAAAGGAATGGAACAGACTACCCACAAATGTCAAGGCCAGTCATAGCTTGAACCAGTTCAAGAAGACTGCCAAAAAGTGTCTGATGAATGAAGCAACAGAAAGGGAGGGGAATGATTTTCTATTTTTTAGCTAAAATACCTGTAAATTTTACCTTATCCCTAGTAATGACCCTCGTATTGTAGATAGTCGTAATGACCCTCGGGTAGTAGATAGTCTTAATGACCCTCGTATTGTAGATAGTCTTAATGACCCTCGTGTAGTAGATAGTCTTTTTAGTATGATAATAAGATGTTATCTTCATTATAGAATAATAAGAAAATATTATAACCTTTATATTATAATAATAAGGTAAAAGGACCCCAATGGAAATAAGTCACTCTGTCTGACTTTTTTGGGTTATCCTAGGTTCTCTACACATATGCTGCTATGTATGATAATTCTATGTAACTGTATTGTGTATACCTGAATAAATTTACTTACTTACTTACTTACTTACTATGCACTCGGTATCTGCTGGCATGGGAAATCTGGAAAAACAGATGGGACGTGCAACTATGACCACCCTAGAAAATGCCATGCCCATATGACAACAGGAAAATGCAAACTCCCCTCCTGTAAGCTTTTTCACCCTGAAATGTGTACCTCTTCAGTACAGGAAAGACTGTGCTATAACTTAAATTGCCAGGCATACCATCTAAAGGGGACAAAAAGATACAAAACATCCAGGCCATGGGAAAACCTGGGTAGCCACAGCCACTCAAGAGGGAGAGGTTTTTTAGTGCCAGGAAGGAAAAAAAACTGGCAGGAAATGGCAGAAATCGTACACCAAATCCAGTCATTCCTGGAGTGGAACCACAGTCGATGGCCTCCACTCCAAACCAACAGATACAGATACTAATGCCGGAAAAAAAATCCCCCCCCAGTACCAACAATACCACCAGTCCGATAACATTCTTCTTTGCAAATATACAGGGTCTAAAGCCAGCAACAAACAACAAAATACCTTTCATCCGTGGACTGCTTGCAGAGGCAAAGGCAATGTTCGTGGCTTTCACTGAGACCAACATAAAGGATCACTTGGACAACGAAATATGGATCCCAGGTTACAACCTATACAGATGTGACAGAGTGAACAGGCAAAAAGGGGGGGGTTGGCCTGTACATTGCAGAGTCACTTGTTTGCACAGAACTGCTAAATGCCTCAAATAATGTAGTGGAAGTTTTAGCAGTAAAGGTCGAGAACCAAAACCTAGTCATTGTGGTAGTCTACAAGCCTCCGGATGCAACATCCCAGCAATTCCAAGAACAGTTGTTAAAAATTGACCAATGTCTGGAAAATCTTCCAGCTCCTGCACCCAACATCTTGCTCCTGGGGGATTTCAACTTAAGGCACCTAAAATGGAGGAATATAGCAAATAATATTGTTGCAGTAATAACACCAGGAGGCAGCTCTGATGAAAACTCACACTCACGCGAGCTTTTAAATCTCTGCACAAAATTCAATTTAAACCAGCAAATAATAGAGCCTACTAGACTGGAGAATACACTAGACCTCATCTTCACTAACAATGATGATCTGATAAGAAATGTCACCATATCAAAAACAATATACTCAGATCACAACATAATTGAGGTTCAGACATGTATGCGTGGAGCCCCAGACCGACAAAATGAGATTAGTCACGAGGGAGCATTCACCAAATTCAACTTCAATAACAAAAACATAAAGTGGGACCAAGTAAACCAAGTCCTAACCGATATAAGCTGGGAAGATATACTAAGCAACACAGACCCCAACTTATGCCTAGAACAGATTAACTCGGTGGCACTCGATGTATGCACAAGGCTTATTCCTCTAAGAAAAAGGAGGAGTAGATGTAAAATAGAAAGAGACAAGCGCTCCCTTTACAGGCGACGGAAAAGAATAACAGAGCGACTTAAAGAGGTCAATATATCTGAAATGCGTAGGGAGACACTGGTCAGAGAAATAGCAAGCATCGAACTTAAGCTAAAAGAATCCTTTAGGAGTCAGGAATCGCGGGAAGAACTAAAAGCCATAAATGAAATCGAAAGAAACCCAAAGTATTTCTTCTCCTATGCCAAATCAAAATCGAGAACAACGTCCAGTATTGGGCCCCTACTTAAACAAGATGGGTCCTACACAGATGACAGCAAGGAAATGAGTGAGCTACTCAAGTCCCAATATGACTCAGTTTTTAGCAAGCCGCTAACCAGACTGAGAGTCGAAGATCAAAATGAATTTTTTATGAGAGAGCCACAAAATTTGATTAACACAAGCCTATCCGATGTTATCCTGACGCCAAATGACTTCGAACAGGCGATAAATGACATGTCCATGCACTCTGCCCCAGGGCCAGACTCGTGGAACTCTGTGTTCATCAAGAACTGCAAGAAGCCCCTATCACGAGCCTTTTCCATCCTATGGAGAGGGAGCATGGACACGGGGGTAGTCCCACAGTTACTAAAAACAACAGACATAGCCCCACTCCACAAAGGGGGCAGTAAAGCAACAGCAAAGAACTACAGACCAATAGCACTAACATCCCATATCATAAAAATCTTTGAAAGGGTCCTAAGAAGCAAGATCACCACCCATCTAGAAACCCATCAGTTACACAACCCAGGGCAACATGGGTTTAGAACAGGTCGCTCCTGTCTGTCTCAACTATTGGATCACTACGACAAGGTCCTAAATGCACTAGAAGACAAAAAGAATGCAGATGTAATATATACAGACTTTGCAAAAGCCTTCGACAAGTGTGACCATGGCGTAATAGCACACAAAATGCGTGCTAAAGGAATAACAGGAAAAGTCGGTCGATGGATCTATAATTTCCTCACTAACAGAACACAGAGAGTAGTGGTCAACAGAGTAAAGTCCGAGGCAGCTACGGTGAAAAGCTCTGTTCCACAAGGCACAGTACTCGCTCCCATCTTGTTCCTCATCCTCATATCCGACATAGACAAGGATGTCAGCCACAGCACCGTGTCTT
This sequence comes from Cherax quadricarinatus, assembly GCF_038502225.1. NCBI lineage: Eukaryota > Metazoa > Arthropoda > Malacostraca > Decapoda > Parastacidae > Cherax > Cherax quadricarinatus. The sequence continues at coordinate 14,162 of NW_027199840.1, read as the reverse complement.
CCTTTGCAGATGACACCCGAATCTGCATGACAGTGTCTTCCATTGCAGACACTGCAAAGCTCCAGGCGGACATCAACCAAATCTTTCAGTGGGCTGCAGAAAACAATATGAAGTTCAACGATGAGAAATTTCAATTACTCAGATATGGTAAACATGAGGAAATTAAATCTTCATCAGAGTACAAAACAAATTCTGGCCACAAAATAGAGCGAAACACCAACGTTAAAGACCTGGGAGTGATCATGTCGGAGGATCTCACCTTCAAGGACCATAACATTGTATCAATTGCATCTGCTAGAAAAATGACAGGATGGATAATGAGAACCTTCAAAACTAGGGAGGCCAAGCCCATGATGACACTCTTCAGGTCACTTGTTCTATCTAGGCTGGAATATTGCTGCACACTAACAGCACCTTTCAAGGCAGGTGAAATTGCCGACCTAGAAAATGTACAGAGAACTTTCATGGCGCGCATAACGGAGATAAAATACCTCAATTACTGGGAGCGCTTGAGGTTCCTAAACCTGTATTCCCTGGAACGCAGGAGGGAGAGATACATGATTATATAAACCTGGAAAATCCTAGAGGGACTAGTACCGAACTTGCACACGAAAATCACTCACTACGAAAGCAAAAGACTTGGCAGACGATGCACCATCCCCCCAATGAAAAGCAGGGGTGTCACTAGCACGTTAAGAGACCATACAATAAGTGTCAGGGGCCTGAGACTGTTCAACTGCCTCCCAGCACACATAAGGGGGATTACCAACAGACCCCTGGCAGTCTTCAAGCTGGCACTGGACAAGCACCTAAAGTCAGTTCCTGATCAGCCGGGCTGTGGCTCGTACGTTGGTTTGCGTGCAGCCAGCAGCAACAGCCTGGTTGATCAGGCTCTGATCCACCAGGAGGCCTGGTCACAGACCGGGCCGCGGGGGCGTTGACCCCCGGAACTCTCTCCAGGTAAACTCCAGGTATGCTCTCTGGCAGCAATTAAGCTCTGTCTACACTCCTGGCAGTAATGAACCTCTGTCATATGCTCCCTGGCATCAGTGAAGCTAACACATGCGCTCTCTGGCAGCAATAAAGCCCTGTTATACAATCCCTGGCAGCAGTGAATCTGTCACAATCTCCCTCACAGCAGTGAAGCTCAGACACAAGCACTCTGACAGCAGTGAAGCTCTATCATAACCTCCTTTGCAGCAATGAAGCTCTGTCTTACACTCTGGCAAAAATGAAGGTCTCTCATACACTCATTGCCAACAATGAACCTCTGTCACACACTCTGGCAGCAGTGAAGTTCTGTCATACACTCCCTGCCAGCAGTGAAGCCCTGTTATACACTTCTTGAAAACAATTAAGCTCTGTCATACACTTCCTGGCAGCAGTGAAGCTGTCATACATTCCCTGGCAGCAGTAAAGCTCTGTCATACACTCCCTGGCAAGAATGAAGCTCTGTCATACACTCTTCGGCATCATTTAAGCTCTCTCATACACTTCCAGGCAGCAGTGAAGCTGTCATACACTCCCTGGTTACAATGAAGCTCTGTCATACACTTCAATGCATCAATGAAGTTCTGCCATACACTCCCTGGCAACAATAGACCTCTGTCATACACTCCCTGGCAACACTGAAACCCTTCAATATACTCCCCTTCAACAATAAAGCTCTGTCGTGCACTCCCTGGCAGAAATGAAGCTCTGTCTTTCACTTCCTGGCAGCAATGACTCACACCAGTGGCGGGATTGAACCCGCGGTCAGAGAGTCTCAAAACTCCAGACCGTTGCGTTAGCCACTGGACCAACTATGAAGCTCTGTTATACACTCCCTGGTTAAAATGAAGATCTGTCATACACTTGATGTTGGTGAGGGGCTCTTGATTTAGGGAATTGGATCTGTGCTCCAGTTCCCCGAATTAAGCCTGAATGCCTTCCACATGCCCCCCAGGCGCTGTATAATCCTACGGGTTTAGCGCTTCCCCTTTATAATAATAATAATAATAATAATAATAATAATAATAATAATAATTTGTCATACACTCCCTGGCAACAATGAAGCTCTGTCATACACTCCCTGGAAGCAGTGAAGCTTTGTCATACTCTTCCTGGTAGCAGGGAAGCTCTGTTATACACTCCCTGGCAGGAGTGAGGCTCTGCCAAACACTCCCTGAGAACAAAGAAGCTCTGTCATACACATCCTGGCTGCAGAGAAGCTCATAAATACTCTCCCTGGCAAAAGTGAAGCTCTGTCATACACTCTCTTGCAAATATGAACCTCTTTCATAGACTCCCTGGAAGCAATGAAGCTGTGTCATACACTCCCTGGCAACAATGAAGCTCTTATACACTCCCTGGCAGCAATGAAGCTCTGTCATACACTCCCAGGGAGCAGTGAAGCTCTGTCATGCACTCCCTGGCACCAGTGAAGCTCTGTCATGTATTTCCTGGCAACAGTCAAGTTACGTCATACACTCCCTGGTTACAATGAAGATCTGTCATATACTTCAAGGCAACAATGAAGCTCTGTTATACACTCTTCGGCAGCAATGAAGCGCTGTCATACACACCCTGGCAGCAGTAAAGCTGAGTCATACATTTCCAGTCAACAGTGACGTTCTGTCATACACTGGTTACTATGAAGATCTGTCATACACTTCAAGGCAACAATGAAGTTCTGCCCTACATTCCCTTTCAACAATGAAGCTCTGTCATGCACTCCCTGGCAGCAATGAAGCTCTCTCATTCACTCCCTGGCAACAAAAAAGCTGTCATTCACTCCCTGACAACAATAAACTCTGTTATAAAGTCCCTGGCTACAATGAAGCTCTGTCATACACCCCCTGGAAACAATGAAGCTCTGTCATAAACTCCCTGGCTGTAGTCGAGGTCTGTCATACCCTCCCTGGTACCAGTCAAGTTTTGTTACTCCCTGGCGGTAGTGAAGCTCTGTCATGCACTCTCAGGCAACAATGAAGTTCTGCCATACACTCCCTGGCAACAATGAAACTCTGTCATACACACCCTCGCAAAAATTAAGCTCTCTCATACACACTCTGGCAGCCGTGAAGCTCTTTCACACACTCCCAGACAGCAGTGAAGCTCTGTCATACACTACCTGGTAGCAGAGAAGCTCTGTCAAACACTCCCAGGCAGCAGTGAAGCTCTGTCATACACTACCTGGTAGCAGAGAAGCCCTGTCAAACACTCCCAGACAGCAGTGAAGCTCTGTCATACACTACCTGGGAGCAGTGAAGCTCTGTCATACACTTCCTGGCAACAATGAAGCTCTGTCATACATTCCCTTGCAGCAGTGAAGTGCTGTCATACACTCCCTCACAGCAGTGAAGCTCTGCTATACACCCCTGACAACAATGAAGCTCTGACATACACTCCCTGGCAACAATAACATTTGCCATGAACTCCCTGGCAAAAATGAAGCTGTCATTCACTCCCTGGCAACAATGAAGCTGTCAAATACTCTTCGGCAGCAATGAACCTCTCTCATACACTCTCTGGCAGCAGTGAAGTTCTGTCATACATTTCCTGGCAACAGTGAAGTTCTGGCATACACTCCCTTGTTACAATGAAGATCTGACATACACTTCAAGGCAACAATGAAGCTTTGTTATACACTCCCTGGCAGCAATGAAGCTTTGTTATACACTCCCTGGCAGCAATGAAGCTTTGTTATACACTCCCTGGCAGCAATGAAGCTTTGTTATACACTCCCTGGCAGCAATGAAGCTTTGTTATACACTCCCTGGCAGCAATGAAGCTTTGTTATACACTCCCTGGCAGCAATGAAGCTTTGTTATACACTCCCTGGCAGCAATGAAGCTTTGTTATACACTCCCTGGCAGCAATGAAGCTTTGTTATACACTCCCTGGCAGCAATGAAGCTTTGTTATACACTCCCTGGCAGCAATGAAGCTTTGTTATACACTCCCTGACAGCAATAAGCTTTGTTATACACTCCAACAATAACCAACAATACCACCAGTCCGATAACATTCTTCTTTGCAAATATACAGGGTCTAAAGCCAGCAACAAACAACAAAATACCTTTCATCCGTGGACTGCTTGCAGAGGCAAAGGCAATGTTCGCGGCTTTCACTGAGACCCACATAAAGGATCACTTGGACAATGAAATATGGATCCCAGGTTACAACCTATACAGATGTGACAGAGTGAACAGGCAAAAGGGGGGGGGGTTGGCCTGTACATTGCAGAGTCACTTGTTTGCACAGAACTGCTTAATGCCTCAAATGACGTAGTGGAAGTTTTAGCAGTAAAGGTCGAGAACCAAAACCTAGTCATTGTGGTAGTCTACAAGCCTCCGGATGCAACATCCCAGCAATTCCAGGAACAGCTGTTAAAAATTGACCACTGTCTGGAAAATCTTCCAGCTCCTGCACCCAACATCTTGCTCCTGGGGGATTTCAACTTAAGGCACCTAAAATGGAGGAATATAGCAAATAATATTGTTGCAGTAATAACACCAGGAGGCAGCTCTGATGAAAACTCACACTCACACGAGCTTTTAAATCTCTGCACAAAATTCAATTTAAACCAGCAAATAATAGAGCCTACTAGACTGGAGAATACACTAGACCTCATATTCACTAACAATGATGATCTGATAAGAAATGTCACCATATCAAAAACAATATACTCAGATCACAACATAATTGAGGTTCAGACATGTATGCGAGGAGCCCCAGACCGACAAAATGAGACTAGTCACGAGGGAGCATTCACCAAATTCAACTTCAATAACAAAAACATAAAGTGGGGCCAAGTAAACCAAGTCCTAACCGATATAAGCTGGGAAGATATACTAAGCAACACAGACCCAAACTTATGCCTAGAACAGATTAACTCGGTGGCACTCGATGTATGCACAAGGCTTATTCCTCTAAGAAAAAGGAGGAGTAGATGTAAAATAGAAAGAGACAGGCGCTCCCTTTACAGGCGACGGAAAAGAATAACAGAGCGGCTAAAAGAGGTCAATATATCTGAAATGCGCAGGGAGACACTGGTCAGAGAAATAGCAAGCATCGAACTTAAGCTAAAAGAATCCTTTAGGAGTCAGGAATCGCGGGAAGAACTAAAAGCTATAAATGAAATCAAAAGAAACCCAAAGTATTTCTTCTCCTATGCCAAATCAAAATCGAGAACAACGCCCAGTATTGGGCCCCTACTTAAACAAGATGGGTCCTACACAGATGACAGCAAGGAAATGAGTGAGCTACTCAAGTCCCAATATGACTCAGTTTTTAGCAAGCCGCTAACCAGACTGAGAGTCGAAGATCAAAATGAATTTTTTATGAGAGAGCCACAAAATTTGATTAACACAAGCCTATCCGATGTTATCCTGACGCCAAATGACTTCGAACAGGCGATAAATGACATGCCCATGCACTCTGCCCCAGGGCCAGACTCATGGAACTCTGTGTTCATCAAGAACTGCAAGAAGCCCCTATCACGAGCCTTTTCCATCCTATGGAGAGGGAGCATGGACACGGGGGTCGTCCCTCAGTTACTAAAAACAACAGACATAGCCCCACTCCACAAAGGGGGCAGTAAAGCAACAGCAAAGAACTACAGACCAATAGCACTAACATCCCATATCATAAAAATCTTTGAAAGGGTCCTAAGAAGCAAGATCACCACCCATCTAGAAACCCATCAGTTACACAACCCAGGGCAACATGGGTTTAGAACAGGTCGCTCCTGTCTGTCTCAACTACTGGATCACTACGACAAGGTCCTAAATGCACTAGAAGACAAAAAGAATGCAGATGTAATATATACAGACTTTGCAAAAGCCTTCGACAAGTGTGACCATGGCGTAATAGCGCACAAAATGCGCGCTAAAGGAATAACAGGAAAAGTCGGTCGATGGATCTATAATTTCCTCACTAACAGAACACAGAGAGTAGTCGTCAACAGAGTAAAGTCCGAGGCAGCTACGGTGAAAAGCTCTGTTCCACAAGGCACAGTACTAGCTCCCATCTTGTTCCTCATCCTCATATTCGACATAGACAAGGATGTCAGCCACAGCACCGTGTCTTCCTTTGCAGATGACACCCGAATCTGCATGACAGTGTCTTCCATTGCAGACACTGCAAGGCTCCAGGCGGACATCAACCAAATCTTTCAGTGGGCTGCAGAAAACAATATGAAGTTCAACGATGTCCCTTCCTCGACTTTCCTATTCACCGGTATCCCTTAACTCGTCGCCATTATCTACATATGGGATAAGGGCGAGTTTAGCTGATCCAGGCTAAACAGCGCTCCAAGCCAGCCAGTGAAGGCCAAGTTACATAATGCCTTTGTGAACGTTCTACAGTGTTCCGGCCGTACCTTCGGTGTTGTGAGAACTAGTTCTTAAGTAGTGAAAATTTGTCTGTCATTCCAAGACACGTGTGCTAGATGTGTTAAGTGCTGCGGGTCTGGAGTAATTAACAAGTAGTACAGTGTTGGTAACTCTCGAGACGACTGTGGGCCCAGTCGTCCTTGAAAATCGCACTGCGACCCGCAGGCCACTACACCCATATTGCCTGTGTCTAGCGAGGTGAATATCCCTTCCTTGTCCCTTCTCTCTTATGGAATAAAGGTGGTTTCACTGACCCAAAAGTAACAGACTAACTCTTCCATCTCAAGCAGCTGAACTAAAAGTGACCTATGGATGTGAACGAAGTAAATGATGGTGAAGGCGAATTCGTACGTTTTAGAAGTAAGGGAGCTTTGAAAAAAGAAAGAGGATTTCAAAGGAGACTTGCTGCAAGAAACAACGAGAGCAACAACAACCATTGCAGAACGGTTAGGCATGATTTCCCTGCTAACACTGAGTTTGAGGTCAAGTTTAGATGGTTTTATGAAGCTTCATTAGACAACCCAGAAAAAAACCTTCGGATTCGCTTTCGTCATGACGAGGATAATTACGTTTTTGTTACTAACGACCCAACATTCATAGAAAAACTTCTTACTCATAAATATGCTAACATCCAACTCCAAGCTGCCCCACCAAGATCACCTAAAGTACTTATTGTTATCCACAATGTCAATAAGTACATGGATCCTAAATTCCTGTTGTCAGATCAAGTTGCAAACCCTCGTCGACTTCCAAATGATCTGATATTGGCTGAGTGGATTGGTCAAGGGACTCCACCATCATATATCTACTCTCGTGCAGCGCTTAACAGGAGTTACAAAATAGCTTTGTACAAAGCACCTCACCGTAGATGCTACAAGTGTCAGCGCTGGGGTCACATTGCTTGGAAATGCTCATCTAAGTCACACTGGTGTGCAGTGTGTGCCAAGGCCCATCCTTCTCACCAGTGCTATGATATGATCAAGAAACACCAGACCGTTGCATTAGAATGTATCAATTGTAAGACTCCAGGAGTCACAGCTGCTCATGCTGACTGCAGAGCGAAAGCTGCCCACATCGCCAGCCGCAGAGCTCCCGCCTCACCCATCACCCCCCATGATGAGGCAATAGGCCTACCAGATACTTCATGTCTGAATACTGACCCTTGCCTGAACTCAGACAATATGGTTGAGCGAGTCACTCTGGGAGTACATCAACAGAGCACGATCACGTCTGCTATCAACACTAGTAATGCTGCTGGTGTTGACACCATCTGTCTGGCTGAGTCAGCTGTCAGTCAGCCACCTGACTCAGCTGATCGGGACTTCATACTTCCTGATGACGCTAGTCTTGCTGGGGTGGTACACAACATGCAGCTGCGCATAACAGTACTGGAGAAGCAACAATGGTGTTTGAAACAACAACTTGAGCACCACGAGGAAAAACTTACAGAGGTTGCAAATGAGTACATCAACCCACAGATAGTCAGCCATTATGAAAATGAGTGTGGTGATGATGAACAAACTGATGATTGCAGTGGTGTTAATAATCACAAAAACGATGAATCTGATAGTGGTGTTTACAATCACAGTGAAGATGATAAGGGCAGTGAAGACCATCAAGATAGTCAACCTGATGAGTGTAATGTATTGGTAGATACTGAGTGTGGAGATGACCCGGTTGTTGATAATGGTGTATGTATCACTGGTCATAATGATGAGGGAAGTGATACATGTGATGATAGTGATGAGTGTAATAAAAGCGGAGAGTTGAGTGCGAGGGATAGTGTCACCTTCCATACATTCACAGACAAAGAGCGCAGTGACCTCTGTGTACAAAGACTCCCAAGAGGTCTCACTAATGGAAGTGCACTTAGGAGACTCATGGATAAGGATAATACTGATGATATTGATATTGATTATGTCTGTTTGTTATTTAGTAAGTTTTTTCATTTTGCTGAGAAATTGAAAACTATCCCTGGACTTTTATAATGGAACCAAACTCGTATAAACTATCCATTTTAAGTTGGAATATTGCGTCACTTAGAAAAAGATTTTCTGACCTGCATCATAAAGTAACCACTGAATCCATTGATATTGTGTGTCTACAAGAGTGCAGAGTCCCTGAAAAATCCCAACCCCCTAAATTGCCATCGTTTGTTGCATATAACCTCAAATCTACTAATTCTTGTGTTCTATATATTAAAAAATCACTTCCCCATCAACTTCTTGCACATAAGAAAACAGAGGGGCTACAGTATCACGGTGTTAGGATTTATATTGGGAACTCTGCTCTCAATATATTTAACTTGTACGCTCCTGCTGATAAGTTTAATTACTTGGAGCTCCCAACTTGTGCTCAGTCTGAACCTACTCTCATTATTGGTGATTATAATGCAAGACACAAAAGCATTGGAAACTCTCAGTTTGGTAATCATAATGGCAATCAACTGTTGTCACTCTTAAACAGTCATGATAATGTGCAAATTGTAGGTGACCTTGAACCCACACATATCTATGGAGGTGTCCTTGATCTGTGTCTTGGCTTCAACATTACTTCTGCCAGCTGTGAGTCTTCCATTGTAACAGATATAGCGTCTGATCATTTCCCAAGGCTAACCTCTCTAGATATTGGTAATACTATTCTCCCTGGTGGGATATTCAAACGGAAACGTCTTAATGTTTCCCCTGATCAACATGATGACTTTGTTGCACATGTGACTGACTGGTATAATTCCTATGAGTGTACCTCTGTCGAGACTTTTAACAATGACCTTGTGAGCAGTATTCAGAACTTCTTAGAGCCGCCTCTGAAACCTCCTACTACTCTAAATCCAAATGACTTCCATAATAATCATAAGTCTTATAAAAATCATACCTATTACAATGATTCTAAACTTCGAACATTGAAACGTACTGCTCGCAGACTAGGCCTAGCCTATAGAAACCATCGTACCCCTGAAATGCTGAGCCTCTTCCAAACTGCCCTTGCTGCTGCCAGAGAGCGTATGACAGAGCTGCGGCAAACAGACTGGGAACAATTTGTCAATGGTCTCAATGCTCACACCCCACTTAGCCGGGCATGGAGGGACATAAATAGAATTAAGGGTAACAGAACTGGGCAGATCGCGCACCCTCATCCCTTGCATAGGGCGAATGAGTTAGTCAGTGCTTGGGCTGCTACATCTAGCTATGACAGTCTTCCCAGTACCACACAGGCGAAATTAATGGACAAATATGATGCAAGGGAGAGACTTGTTTGCTTTATGCTCAGCAAGGCAGATGACTGCAACATTCCTTTCACTAATTATGAACTTGATGCATAACTAACTAAGGGCAACTCCACGTCGCCTGGTGAGGATGGTATTACTTACAACATACTCAGATTGCTGTGTCGAGTACCAGGTAATCCTTTACTTGAATTATATAACATGAGTTATGTCACTGGGGAGCTCCCTAAATCATGGACCAATAGCCTCATTATTCCCATTCCAAAGCCCAATCAACAAAACTCATTTCGCCCAATATCCCTTACTAGCTGCTTGTGTAAAACATTTGAAAGGATGATTCTTAATCGTCTTATGCACAGAATTAAGGAATTCTTGTCACCCCGGTTGCATGGCTTCATGCATGGAAGGAGTGTGCATCATTGCATTACCACCTTTCTCACTCTGCACACTGACAGCTCATACACTACGTTCCTTGACCTTAAATCCGCTTTTGATGTAGCCAACAGACATGTAATCATTAGTGAACTTGCCAGAATGGATGTTGGAGGATGGCTTCTCCGCTGGATTAAAGGTTACCTGTCCAACAGAAAGTCGTCTGTGTTGTTCCAGGGACATAGAAGTGTAACTAAAGATTTTGAATTAGGAACCCCACAGGGAGGTGTGCTTAGTCCCACCCTTTTCAACATTTTGATTAATGCCTTACTTAATGCCATGCCTAGCCAGCCCCATCATTATATGGTTAGTTTTGCTGATGACATAATGATTCACACTACCGGATTCTCCAACACCCAAAACATTCTTAATCATGTTTTAGCCTCGTGTCAGGACCTGGGGTTAATAATCTCAGGGGATAAAACAAAGATACTCAACAGGCGTCCTCCTCGGCAGAGAGGCACAGTTCGTCAGATCCAGTTGCATGATGGGTCTCTTCTAGAATATGTAAGCAGATACAGGTATCTAGGCTTTGAGGTTCCACTACTTGGACCTGTAGTAACGAGACTTTGTCGCCAATACAAAGAAAGGCTGAGAGCACTTAGAGTTGTGGCAGGTTTTCATCCCAGGTATGGTGCTAATGTTAAAATTGTGAAAATGATGTATCTTGCTTATATTAGATCATTGGTTGATTATGCAGCGCCACTACTTGCACTCGTGTCTGACTGGAAGCTTGGAGGGCTGGAAAAACTGCAAAACGAAGCAATGAGGATCATCCTAGGATGCCCTCGTACTGCCAAAATTTTAAATATGCGGAAAGAACTTAATATTCCAAGCATTAGAGATCGTGTTACTGAAAGAAATATCCTTATTGGGGTCAATATGCTTAGGCTAGCCCATTCAAACCCCTGCACAGAAGCCCTCCAAACTTTCCTCAGCACTGGTGAACATCCTTCCAGATGGATCGAAAAAACTGGAACCGACCTCCGCATGAACCAGCTACATGATCTATATCAAGTTGGACAACAGAGACATTTCCCTGCTCCATGGGATATTACCCCATTCCAAACTACCATTCCTCCATTTCCCCCCAAAACTCTTCTTAAATCACAACCAAAGCTTCGTCTTGAAGCCAAACATGATGCCTTAAGCTGTATTGATAACTTAGTCACACAGAACAATCTTTCACAAATTATTTACGTCGATGGTTCTGTTCACCAGTCCACTGGTGCAGCTGGTAGTGCTGCTGTTGTCACACAGAGTGATGGCTCTCATAAAGAAATTGGATCACGCATCAATAACTGGGCCTCTACCCTTCAAACAGAACTGTTTGCCATACTCCTTGCACTCAAATGTGTCCATGTATCTAAGGTTGACACTTTAATTGTAACTGATTCTCTGTCATCCATAAATGCTCTCAACTCATTAAGTATAAATTGTGGCATGCTTTTGTCAGAAGCCAGACATAGATATGGTAAGATTGTGGACAGTGGAGTCAGAGTGCACATGCTGTGGATTCCATCTCACATTGGTCTTCAGATGCATGATAGAACTGATAAATTGGCTAAGCTGTATGCTTTCAAAGAGGGGGTAGATTACAATCTTGGGTTGTCATTGAGCAGTTTGAGAACAATAATACGAAAAGAACTTCAAATGAACTTTATTGACTTAAGACTTAGGGAGATTGACACAAGTCAGTCCATCTATCATCATTCCATCATGCAGGAGGAGCCACATGTCTATGGTGCATCCAACAAGATAAGCAGACTCTTGGATGTCACTACTGCCCGGCTCCGGCTGGGTTACAAGTATCTTTGGCAGGTTAAATCACCACCACCAGATGTAGACCAAACGAAATGTAAACTTTGCCAGATGGACTATTGTCACACATTGCGTCATTATGTACTGGAGTGTGATAAAATTAATGAATTTAGAAACAACTCACTCAGAAGTGTTCAAGAAATGGCTAAGTATTTTATCCACAGTGGTATATTGCAGACCATTCTGGAGAAATACCCTGACTTTGCTAGCTGTAAATAAAGCATTACCACATGTGTGCATGTGTGTGTGTGTGTGTGTGTGTGTGTGGGTGTGTGTGTGGGTGTGTGTGAGGGTGTGTGTGTGTGTGTGTGTGAGTGTGTGTGTGTGTGTGTGTGTGTGTGTGTGTGTGTGTGTGTGTGTGGGTGTGTGTGCGTGCGTGTGTGTGGGTGTGTGTGAGGGTGTGTGTGCGGGTGTGAGGGTGTGTGTGTGTGTGCGTGTGTGTGTGTGTGTGTGTGCGTGTGTGGGTGTGTGTGTGTGTGTGTGGGTGTGGGGGTGTGTGTATGTGTGTGTGTGGGTGTGTGTGTGTGGGTGTGTGTGAGGGTGTGTGTGTGGGTGTGTGTGAGGGTGTGTGTGTGTGGGTGTTGGTGTGTGTGTGTGTGGGTGTGTGGGTGTGCGTCCTTGTGTGTATGCATATATTTGTACGCTCGTGTGCACATGTCCGTGCGTGCGCCCTCGTGTGTGTATGTGCGCGCGCGCGCTAGTGTGGGTGTATGATCCACTTAATATTTGTATTTATAACTCATTACAATTGTGACCAGGTGTGGACGTATCAGTGGTTCATTACTTTGTAATTTGTTCATGACTGTAACCATGTATAGGAGTGAAGCTGATTCATTACCTCTGTAACTTGCCATGATTAGTGACCAGATCTACCTGGAGTGCATTACCTTTGTAACTAGTTCAGCTATCATAACTTTGGGGTCCAGTCACTGGACCCATTATGTACCTTTGTAATCTTTTGACTACCGCCCACAGGATGGGTATGGGGTGCATAAAGATATTAAACTAAAGTGTGTGTGTGTGTGTGTGTGTGTGTGTGTGTGTGTGTGTGTGTGTGTGTGACTCAACAATCAATATTTGCACCAATAACTCATTACAGTTGTGACCGGGTGTGGAAGTGTGAATTGCTCATTACTCTATAATTTGTTCATGATTGTAGCCAAAGTATAAACGTAAGTAACCATTCTACAGAATTCATTACCTTTGTAACTTGTGAGCTCATTACCTTTGTACCTAGTTCAGCTATCAAAACTTTGGGGGCCCAGTCCCTGGACCCATTACGTACCTCTGTAATCTGTAAATACCTTTGTAACTTGTCATGATTGTGACCAGACTTACCTGGAGTTCATTACCTTTGTAAATTGTGAGTTCATTACCTTTGTAAATTGTGAGTTCATTACCTTTGTAAATTGTGAGTTCATTACCTTTGTAAATTGTGAGTTCATTACCTCTGTAACTTGCTCAGCTATCAAAACTTTGGAGTCCAGTCCCTGGACCAATTATGTACCTCTGTAATCTTTTGACTACCGCCCACAGGATGGGTATGGGGTGCATAATAAACATATTAAACTAACTAACTAAGTTCAACGATGAGAAATTTCAATTACTCAGATATGGTAAACATGAGGAAATTAAATCTTCATCAGAGTACAAAACAACTTCTGGCCACAAAATAGAGCGAAACACCAACGTCAAAGACCTGGGAGTGATTATGTCGGAGGATCTCACCTTCAGGGACCATAACATTGTATCAATCGCAGCTGCTAGAAAAATGACAGGATGGATAATGAGAAACTTCAAAACTAGGGAGGCCAAGCCCATGATGACACTCTTCAGGTCACTTGTTCTATCTAGGCTGGAATATTGCTGCACTCTAACAGCACCTTTCAAGGCAGGTGAAATTGCCGACCTAGAAAATGTACAGAGAACTTTCACGGCGCGCATAACGGAGATAAAACACCTCAATTACTGGGAGCGCTTGAGGTTTCTAAACCTGTATTCCCTGGAACGCAGGAGGGAGAGATACATGATTATATACACCTGGAAAATCCTAGAGGGACTAGTACCGAACTTGCACACGAAAATCACTCACTACGAAAGCAAAAGACTTGGCAGACGATGCACCATCCCCCCAATGAAAAGCAGGGGTGTCACTAGCACGTTAAGAGACCATACAATAAGTGTCAGGGGCCCGAGACTGTTCAACTGCCTCCCAGCACACATAAGGGGGATTACCAACAGACCCCTGGCAGTCTTCAAGCTGGCACTGGACAAGCACCTAAAGTCAGTTCCTGATCAGCCGGGCTG
>NW_027199839.1:0-27508 GCF_038502225.1 Cherax quadricarinatus | reverse complement strand
GGAGGTACTACCGTCCTGTGGTAGTAGGATTGTAGACAGCAACTACCCAGGGAGGTACTACCGTCCTGTGGTAGTAGGATTGTAGACAGCAACTACCCAGGGAGGTACTACCGTCCTGTGGTAGTAGGATTGTAGACAGCAACTACCCAGGGAGGTACTACCGTCCTGTGGTAGTAGGATTGTAGACAGCAACTACCCAGGGAGGTACTACCGTCCTGTGGTAGTAGGATAGTAGACAGCAACTACCCAGGGAGGTACTACCGTCCTGTGGTAGTAGGATAGTAGACAGCAACTACCCAGGGAGGTACTACCGTCCTGTGGTAGTAGGATAGTAGACAGCAACTACCCAGGGAGGTACTACCGTCCTGTGGTAGTAGGTTGTAGACAGCAACTACCCAGGGAGGTACTACCGTCCTGTGGTAGTAGGATAGTAGACAGCAACTACCCAGGGAGGTACTACCGTCCTGTGGTAGTAGGCCAGTAGACAGCAACTACCCAGGGAGGTCCTACCGTCCTGTGGTAGTAGGATAGTAGACAGCAACTACCCAGTGAGGTACTACCGTCCTGTGGTAGTAGGATAGTAGACAGCAACTACCCAGGGAGGTACTACCGTCCTGTGGTAGTAGGATAGTAGACAGCAACTACCCAGGGAGGTACTACCGTCCTGTGGTAGTAGGACAGTAGACAGCAACTACCCAGGGAGGTACTACCGTCCTGTGGTAGTAGGATAGTAGGTAGACAGCAACAGTAGACAGCAACTACAGGGAGGTACTACCGTCCTGTGGTAGTAGGATAGTAGACAGCAACTACCCAGGGAGGTACTACCGTCCTGTGGTAGTAGGATAGTAGACAGCAACTACCCAGGGAGGTACTACCGTCCTGTGGTAGTAGGATAGTAGACAGCAACTACCCAGGGAGGTACTACCGTCCTGTGGTAGTAGGACAGTAGACAGCAACTACCCAGGGAGGTACTACCGTCCTGTGGTAGTAGGATAGTAGACAGCAACTACCCAGGGAGGTACTACCGTCCTGTGGTAGTACGACAGTAGACAGCAACTACCCAGGGAGGTACTACCGTCCAGTGGTAGTAGGATGGTAGACAGCAACTACCCAGGGAGGTACTACCGTACTGTGGTAGTAGGATGGTAGACAGCAACTACCCAGGGAGGTACTACCGTCCTGTGGTAGTAGGATAGTAGACAGCAACTACCCAGGGAGGTACTACCGTCCTGTGGTAGTAGGACAGTAGACAGCAGCTACCAAGGGAGGTACTACCGTCCTGTGGTAGTAGGATAGTAGACAGCAACTACCCAGGGAGGTACTACCGTCCTGTGGTAGTAGGATAGTAGACAGCAACTACCCAGGGAGGTACTACCGTCCTGTGGTAGTAGGATAGTAGACAGCAACTACCCAGGGAGGTACTACCGTCCTGTGGTAGTAGGATAGGTAGACAGCAACTACCCAGGGAGGTACTACCGTCCTGTGGTAGTAGGATAGTAGACAGCAACTACCCAGGGAGGTACTACCGTCCTGTGGTAGTAGGATAGTAGACAGCAACTACCCAGGGAGGTACTACCGTCCTGTGGTAGTAGGATAGTAGACAGCAACTACCCAGGGAGGTACTACCGTCCTGTGGTAGTAGGATAGTAGACAGCAACTACCCAGGGAGGTACTACCGTCCTGTGGTAGTAGGATAGTAGACAAGAACTACCCAGTGAGGTACTGCCGTCCTGTGGTAGTAGGGTGATAGCAACTACCCAGGGAGGTACTACCGTCCTGTGGTAGTAGATTGATAGAGAGCAACTATCCAGGGAGGTACTACCGTCCTGTGGTAGTAGGGTGATAGCAACTACCCAGGGAGGTACTACCGTCCTGTGGTAGTAGGTTGATAGAGAGCAACTATCCAGGGAGGTACTACCGTCCTGTGGTAGTAGGTTGGTAGACAACAACTACCCAGTGAGGTACTACCGTCCTGTGGTAGTAGATTGGTAGACAGCAACTACCCAGGGAGGTACTACCGTCCTGTGGTAGTAGGATAGGTAGACAGCAACTACCCAAGGAGGTACTACCGTCCTGTGGTAGCAGGTTGGTAGACAGCAACTACCCATGGATGTACTACCGTCCTGTGGTTGTAGGTTGGTAGACAACAACTACCCAAGGAGGTACTACCGCCCAGTGGTAGCTGGTTGTTAGATAGCAACTACCCAGGGATGTACTACCGTCCTGTGGTAGTAGGTTGGTAGACAGCAACTACCCAGGGAGGTACTACCGTCCTGTGGTAGTAGGTTGGTAGACAGCAACTACCCAGGGAGGTACTACCGTCCTGTGGTAGTAGGTTGGTAGACAGCAACTACCCAGGGAGGTACTACCGTCCTGTGGTAGTAGGATGGTAGACAGCAACCACCCAGGGAGGTACTACCGTCCTGTGGTAGTAGGTTGGTAGACAGCAACTACCCAAGAAGGTACTACCGTCCTCTGGTAGTAGGCTTGTAGACAACAACCAGCCAGGGAGGTACTACCGTCCTGTGGTAGTAGAATGGTAGACAGCAACCACACATGGAGGTACTACCGTCCTGTGGTAGTAGGTTGGTAGACAGCAACCACCCAGGGAGGTACTACCGTCCTGTGGTAGTAGGTTGGTAGACAGCAACCACCCAGGGAGGTACTACCGTCCTGTGGTAGTAGGCTAGTAGACAGCAACCACCCAGGGAGGTACTACCGTCCTGTGGTAGTAGGTTGGTAGACAGCAACCACCCAGGGAGGTACTACCGTCCTGTGGTAGTAGTAGTAGTAGACAGCAACCACCCAGGGAGGTACTACCGTCCTGTGGTAGTAGGAGGTAGACAGCAACCACCCAGGGAGGTACTACCGTCCTGTGGTAGTAGGTTCGTAGACAGCAACCACCAAGGGAGGTACTACCGTCCTGTGGTAGTTGGAGGTAGACAGCAACCACCCAGGGAGGTACTACCGTCCTGTGGTAGTAGGTTCGTAGACAGCAACCACCCAGAGAGGCACTACCGTCCTGTGGTAGTAGGATAGTAGACAACAATCACCCAGGGGGGTACTACCGTCCTGTGGTAGTAGGATAGTAGACAGCAACCACCCAGGAAGGTACTACCGTCCTGTGGTAGTAGGATAGTAGACAGCAACCACCCAGGGAGGTACTACCGTCCTGTGGTAGTAGGTTGGTAGACAGCAACCACCCAGGGAGGTACTACCGTCCTGTGGTAGTAGGATAGTAGACAGCAACCACCCAGGGAGGCACTACCGTCCTGTGGTAGTAGGATAGTAGACAGCAACCACCCAGGAAGGTACTACCGTCCTGTGGTAATAGGATGGTAAACAACAACCACCCAGGGAGGCACTACCGTCCTGTGGTAGTAGGATAGTAGACAGCAACCACCCAGGGAGGTACTACCGTCCTGTGGTAGTAGGATGGTAGACAGCAACCACCCAGGGAGGTACTACCGTCCTGTGGTAGTAGGCTGGTAGACAGCAACCACCCAGGGAGGTAC
This sequence comes from Cherax quadricarinatus, assembly GCF_038502225.1. Lineage (NCBI taxonomy): Eukaryota > Metazoa > Arthropoda > Malacostraca > Decapoda > Parastacidae > Cherax > Cherax quadricarinatus. Next base: position 23,993 of record NW_027199839.1, on the reverse strand, counting down.
TACCGTCCTGTGGTAGTAGGATGGTAGACAGCAACCACCCAGGGAGGTACTACCGTCCTGTGGTAGTAGGATGGTAGACAGCAACCACCCAGGGAGGTACTACCGTCCTGTGGTAGTAGGATAGTAGACAGCAACCACCCAGGGAGGTACTACCGTCCTGTGGTAGTAGGATGGTAGACAGCAACTACCCAGGGAGGTGCTACCGTCCTGTGGTAGTAGGATGGTAGACAGCAACCACCCAGGGAGGTACTACCGTCCTGTGGTAGTAGGATGGTAGACAGCAACCGCCCAGGGAGGTACTACCGTCCTGTGGTAGTAGGATGGTAGACAGCAACCACCCAGGGAGGTACTACCGTCCTGTGGTAGTGGGATGGTAAACAGCAACCACTCAGGGAGGTACTACCGTCCTGTGGTAGTAGGTTGGTAAACAGCAACCACCCAGGGAGGTACTACCGTCCTGTGGTAGTAGGTTGGTAAACAGCAACCACCCAGGGAGGTACTACCGTCCTGTGGTAGTAGGTTGGTAAACAGCAACCACCCAGGGAGGTACTACCGTCCTGTGGTAGTAGGTTGGTAAACAGCAACCACTCAGGGAGGTACTACCGTCCTGTGGTAGTAGGTTGGTAGACAGCAACTACCCAGGGAGGTACTACCGTCCTGTGGTAGTAGGATAGTAGACAGCAACTACCCAGGGAGGTACTACCGTCCTGCCATACCAGTGTGAAACACGGTTACTGGTGTATTTTCTTTGTTATATAAACAATTAAAATGACAGTTAAATCTTGCTGTTTCTACTTACCTCTAGTTCATGCCCCTCATGCAGGTGGCACACTTATCATGCCCCTCATGCAGGTGGCACACTTATCTGAGATTTTTTTTAAATTTCTTAGTAGTTTTTGTCCCAACTAATAGTGTTCCTTTCATCTCTATGGGAAAGTGGCTGAGAACACTTCCTCTGTAAGTCGTGTGTGTTATATAAGGAGACTAAAATGCCGGAACAAAGGGAGCTAGTAACCCCATCGCCTGTGTAAATTACTAAATGGAGAAAGAAAATTTTAAAAGTTGGTTGTTTGAATATGCATGGGCGTAGTATGGGTGTGAAGAAAGAAGTGATTGTGACTGATATGAGAGACAAACAAACTGGATGTTCTAGCTCTAAGCAAAGCGAAGCTAGAGAAACTAGGAGAATTTCAGTGGTGATGTGTAAATGAGATTAGGTCAGGTGTCTCTTAGAGAATTAGAGATTATAAAGTAATATTAAATGATCATTTATAAAAAGAACAGATGGAACATAAGTGTGTAAATTTAAGAATTATGTGGATTAAAATAAGGATGGAATATGAGAAGTGGGTAATAGCAAGTGCTTATTCATCTGGGGAAGAAGGAAGTGTAGAGGAGAGAGAGAAAGAGAGAGAGAGAGAGAGGAGAGAGAGAGAGAGAGAGAGAGAGAGAGAGAGAGAGAGAGAGAGAGAGAGAGAGAGAGAGAGAGAGAGAGACAATTCGGTAGGTGTAAAGTGAGTGTTTAGGGAGTTTTGAATCAAGGTAGAAATAATTATTGTGGAGAACCTAAATGCTACAATGGAAGACACTGCTGTAGGGGCTGTAGTAGATATATTTGGAATGCAGAAAATAATGATAATGGGGGCCTCTAATTAGGCTACGTATAGAAAGAAGTTTGGTAAAAGATAATACTTATTTTAAGATAATTATGATAAATATACGAGATATGATAAAGTGAGTAATGATAGCATTTTAGTAGATAACAGGTTGATGGACAGACTTCTGGATATGCATGTTTGTAGAGGGGCGATAATATATTAGATCATTATTTAGTGGTAGCTACAGTGAGAGTAAGAGGAGTGTACGAGAAAAGTGAAAGTTTATTAATTAAAGGAGATAGTTACGGTAAGATGTAAGCAACTGTTTAGGAGAATGTTGGACTAGAGAGAGTACAGGTAATGAGAGGAAGTTGAGGAGGTATGAAGTAGATTTAAAAATGTTGTGTTCAAGTGTGCCTTTTCTCATATGTTTCAAGTGTGCCTTTTCTCATATGTTTCAAGTGTGCCTTTTCTCATATGTTTCAAGTGTACCTTTTCTCATATGTTTCACCATTTGTGGCATTATTAAAATAAAGTTTTGTATTAATGGGTAAAATAAGAGAGGAGGCTAGTCACAAGTGGCGTTCCTCAAGGGTCAGTTTTAGGACACATTTTTTGTAATATACACATAAATGACCTTGACGAGGGAATAAATAGCGTTATGAGTAAATTCACTGACTGCACACAAAATGGGTGGAATAATAGGTTTAAATGAATAGACCACTGGATTTCAGGATTATTTAGATAAGCTCATGTCGCGGTCCGATAAGTAACAGATGCTGTCCGATATAGATAAATGCAAAGTCATAATGATCGGGAATGTAAATAACTCTGACTGTTATAAACAAAATAATATAGAACTTGATCATATAGATTTCTGTTTACCATGACTACTAATTGGTAGTCATGGTAAACAGAAATCTGAAGCCAAGATAAGGATGCCTAATAAACATAACAGATTGTTTGGATTTATATCAAGAGGTGCAAGTAGCAGGAATCCGAAGGTCACATTGTGGCTAAGAGACTGATTATCTTGCGACAAGTGTGATGGACTGATAACATCAGACTACCTCTCCACTTCATCTGCTTCGCTTTCCACCAAGGCTGAAGCTTCCAGAAATGCAAGTCATCTTTGTATTCGACTGATGAAGCTCGCAGAGCCGGTGAAACGTTCCGTCAATAAATATTCCTGATATTGCACAGCATCACCGTGGAATCTTGGTACCGGAGAAGTCATCCGTAACTTGTTTGCTAAGCAACTAGTCTGAGCTACTTCCACTCGTAGGCCACTCTCACTTTTGTTGTCGACTCCAGCTGCTTCATCTCACCTCTACTCTAGACCTTATATACTAGAGGACACCACCTCCCAACCAGGCCCAGTATAACAATTAATTATTAGTGTTTTCTTATGTGAAAGCCGATTTCACTGGTCATCAAAAAAATCGTTGCCAAAGATATCTGAAGGTATTTAGGGTATTTTGGGGTTGCTGAAATTGAAAATGGCAATAAGTTGTTGAAATTAGTTCTAGTTTGTGAGATATTGCATACCTACCTTCATTTAACAGGGAACTTAGCCATAACGCGAGTATATGTAATTAATTTGTATATACAGATAATTTCAATAAAGATTGGAATTTTATTTTTAAAGTATTTAATATTTAACTAAAGGAGCTGTATCACAACGACCACCCTGACAATACTGTAACCTTTATTTTGTTATTTTTCAAGATAAACATAAGTCCTTCACGAAGAGTCTGTTTGCAAAATCTATGTAGAATGCTGACGACAGTGTAAAAATAAGCAAAGGTAAAATTTAAACTTCGGTGTGCCTATGGTGCGGAGAGATCCGAAAAACCACCACAACGGTTCTTATTTCTGTATGGTGAAAGTGAAAGGTTTCAATCAATACAAGAAAGTCAAGTGGGAATTTCCTAATTAGGAGTCAGCAAGGAGACCTGTGCCACACAGCGAAGACGTTCCTATACCAGTGTTCACAACACTGCCTGACCTTCTATTGTCAGATGTTGAAGAAACTCAGGGTTTAGGATGTAACAGTGGAAGTGAATATGAAGTAAACATTTCAACACCACAACAGTTCTTACAAGAAGAACTCAATTATCTGATATGTGACCTCAGTGTGTCAAAGCAAGCAACTGAATTTTTAGCATCCAGAGGTTAAAATAACAGCTTACTGGACAAAAGAGGTTGAACTCCTTCCTTACTTCAGCCATGATGAAGAACTTGTAGACTGCAATAGCATCTCTGGACTTCTTTGAATGGGACTTAAATATCGAGCAGGAGATTGGCGCCTGTTTATAGACAGCTCTGTTAGAAGTTTGAAATGTGTCTTGTTGCACAGCGGTAATTAATATGCATCTCTTCCAATAGGTCACTCAACAAAACTTAGAAAAGAATATCATGAGCACAAGATGTCTATTTGTGTTGATCTGAAGATGGTAAACTTCTTGCTTGGGCAACAGAGTGGATATAAAAATTACCCTTGTTTCATCTGTTTGTGGGACAGTAGGACGAAAACAGATCATTGGAGAAAAGTGACAAGGAAAAACAACCATACCACGGGTGGGGCTTGATTTTGCAGTCAGAGGGTCGTAAAACTCCAGACCGACGCGTTATCCACTGGGCCGCGGGTTCAATCCTTCCCCCCCCCCCCATGGTATGGTTTGTTTGCAATCGTGTCACTACGATTTCGTGAGTCGAGAAAAGTGCTATGGTCTTCAAGAGAAAACATGACTGTAGGTGCAGCAAAGATCATTAACGACCCATTGGTTAACAAGGATAACACTCTTCCGCCATTCCACATTAAGTTAAAACCTTGGACAGAGATGGCAGTTGCTGTAAATAAATTTGTAGATCGTTCCATGGACTGTTTCTTTGATGGCACTCAAATTCGAAAGATAATCAAGGATTCTAATGTCACAAAATGTATGAATGGTGATCAAGTTTGTGCATGGTGCAGTTATATGTCAGTTGTCAAGAAAATATCAAAATGGTATTGCAGAAGCTTTACTGTCATGAGCATAAGATGTCTACTCGTGTTGATCTGATGATAGTAAACTTCTTGCTTGGGCAACAGAGCGAATATACAAATTACCGTTGTTTCATCTGTTTGTGGGACAGTAGGGTGAAGGTAGATCATTGAACAAAAGTGTTATGGCCTTCAAAAGAAAACATGACTGTAGATGAAGCAAATATCATTAACGAGCCATTGACTGACATGGATAATATTATTCTGCCACCTTTTCACATTAATTTAGGGCTAATGAAGCATTTCGTTACAGCCTTGGACAAAGACTACAATTGCTTTCAATATATTTACAGATTGTTCCCTGGACTAAGTATTGAAAAACTAAAAGCTGGAATTTTTGATGGCCCTCAAATTCGAAAGCTTATTAAGAGATCTGATTTCACAAAATGTATAAATGGTGTTGAAGTTTCTGTATGGTACAGTTTTATGTCAGTTGTTAAGAACTTCTTGGATAATCACAAATCAGACAATTACGAAGAACTGGTGCAAAATATGCTGTCAAGCTTTAAGAATTTAGGTACTAATACGAGCATAAAGGTTCACTTTCTTCATAGCCACCTAGACAGATTTCCACATAATCTTGGTAAGGTGAGTGAAGAACAAGGCGAGACGTTCCAACAAGATATAAAGGTGATGGAGGAAAGTTATCAAGGCAGATGAGACACACACATGATGGCAGACTATTGCTGGAGCCTCCAGCGGGGCTGTGATGATGACCAACATACAAGAAAATCGTACCAACAGCGTTTTCATATGCAGTAATTAGTGGTATCTTACTATGCTGCAATAATAATAATATAATAGTAATATCTTTATTTACTACAAGTACATGTACAAGGTGTACAGACCTAGCTGACACCAATAACATACTACTGTACAGAAAGCCGCTTGTTATGCAGAGCATTTCGGGAAAATTAGGTCAGTTTTGTCCCATGATGCGACCCACACCAGTCGACTAACACCCAGGTACCCATTTTACTGATGGGTGAACATAGACAACCGATGTAAAGAAACACGCCCAATGTTTCTACCCTCGCTGGTAATCGAACATAGGCCCTCGCCGTGTGAAGCGAGAGCTTTAGCCACAAGGCCACGGAGGACCATTAATCTGTTATTATATAGAATGAAGTGCTAGCATGTACGTATTACATTATTTGACTTTCGCATTATCTAAAATTTAATTTCAATGTGATTTGTAAGTTAGTCCCTCCTGATCAATATATTTTCCACATCTTTTATACATTTTTTTTTTTTTTTGGATATCAAATTTATCAAAAACTAGAGTAATCAAGAAGCATCATGTCTGGAATCTGCACTGCCCTGAGAGGCTCGGCCGTGTCAGGGCAGCATGGAAAACCCCGGTTGTCCGGCCTCCAGCATCAATAAAGATACAAAACAATATATGATATTGTAGCCTCCAGGGGAGGCTACAATATCACGGAACCCATGGTCACTTCCCTTGCCGCAGTAACGGAGAAAACAATAAATGACAAGGTCATACACAACATTGCTCACCCGGCTCCTCGACACCTCTGCTCAAACTCCCACTTGTCAACGGCAGCCAGCAGGCCGGAGCAGACTATTACCAACATGTCTACCCTACACCACATGAGTCATTAGTGAAGAGCACTGTAGCCTAAGGGAACAGAGCAAGCCACACCGTTATTACCCCTGAGCTATCAAAAGATGTAGACAGTTACATGCTTCACCGAGGTCATATGTGAGCTGATAGACTCGGTAGAAAACAGAGATTTTCAGAACTGTTGTGAAAATATTCTTGAATATATGCATAATGGGCAAAACAGAGCCAGTGCGTTTATTTGAAAATGTACACGACCACCCAATACAGGGATGGGGGGTGGAGCTGATCCCCTAAGTTCGCTGTAGTGCATAAAATGTTTTGCAGTTGAACGCACAGGGATGACAGCTAGACCCTGATCACGGCCACAGAACACCTGAATTTGATCGAGATCTTCGAGATCCCCAGACGGGGCACCTAGGATTAAAACCTGTGTCAGGACGCGGTTCCTGAAAAAATAGTCAAATAACAGCATATGCTGTACTTTTCTCAATACTGATGGACTGAACACATCGACTCCTGGTTGACGGACTGATTACCTCAAATTCCTCCTCATCTCCCACCGTTCTTCTCTGTATTGGACTGAAGAAGCCAGTGGCTAGCGAAACGTTTCCGTAATAAAGATTCCACAACGTTGCACAAGTACCTCATTAATCAACTTGTTGTTTTTCCAAAGTATTTACATAATTCATCAACTTCCCGGAATTGTATACTTTACCATTCATAATATTGTATACTTTACCATTCATAACACTGTATACTTTACCATTCATAATATTGTATACTTTACCATTCATAATATTGTATACTTTACCATTCATAATATTGTATACTTTACCATTCATAACACTGTATACTTTACCATTCATAATATTGTATACTTTACCATTCATAATATTGTATACTTTACCATTCATAATATTGTATACTTTACCATTCATAATATTGTATACTTTACCATTCATAACACTGTATACTTTACCATTCATAATATTGTATACTTTACCATTCATAATATTGTATACTTTACCATTCATAATATTGTATACTTTACCATTCATAATACTGTATACTTTACCATTCTTAATACTGTATACTTTACCATTCATAATATGAAACATAGTGTCAAATACTGATACCATTCATAATATTGTATACTTTACCATTCATAATATTGTATACTTTACCATTCATAACACTATTGTATACTTTACCATTCATAATATTGTATACTTTACCATTCATAACACTATTGTATACTTTACCATTCATAATATTGTATACTTTACCATTCATAACACTGTATACTTTACCATTCATAATATTGTATACTTTACCATTCATAACACTGTATACTTTACCATTCATAATATTGTATACTTTACCATTCATAATACTGTATACTTTACCATTCATAATACTGTATACTTTACCATTCATAATACTGTATACTTTACCATTCATAATATTGTATACTTTACCATTCATAATATTGTATACTTTACCATTCATAATATTGTATACTTTACCATTCATAATATTGTATACTTTACCATTCATAATATTGTATACTTTACCATTCATAACACTGTATACTTTACCATTCATAACACTGTATACTTTACCATTCATAATATTGTATACTTTACCATTCATAATATTGTATACTTTACCATTCATAACACTGTATACTTTACCATTCATAACACTGTATACTTTACCATTCATAATATTGTATACTTTACCATTCATAATATTGTATACTTTACCATTCATAATACTGTATACTTTACCATTCATAACACTGTATACTTTACCATTCATAATATTGTATACTTTACCATTCATAATATTGTATACTTTACCATTCATAATACTGTATACTTTACCATTCATAACACTGTATACTTTACCATTCATAATATTGTATACTTTACCATTCATAATATTGTATACTTTACCATTCATAACACTGTATACTTTACCATTCATAATATTGTATACTTTACCATTCATAATATTGTATACTTTACCATTCATAATATTGTATACTTTACCATTCATAACACTGTATACTTTACCATTCATAATATTGTATACTTTACCATTCATAATATTGTATACTTTACCATTCATAATATTGTATACTTTACCATTCATAACACTGTATACTTTACCATTCATAATATTGTATACTTTACCATTCATAATATTGTATACTTTACCATTCATAACACTGTATACTTTACCATTCATAATATTGTATACTTTACCATTCATAATACTGTATACTTTACCATTCATAATACTGTATACTTTACCATTCATAATACTGTATACTTTACCATTCATAATACTGTATACTGTACCATTCATAATATTGTATACTTTACCATTCATAATACTGTATACTTTACCATTCATAATATTGTATACTTTACCATTCATAATACTGTATACTTTACCATTCATAATACTGTAGACAAGATAATGTGAGGTGAGCGGGGAAGACTCCACTCTGGCCTTATGTGCTGTTATCAGGTGATTGTGGTCCCGCTGCCCTGCTGCTCGCCAAGGACTTCAGCCTCACTCTCAGACCTCACTAGTTACTACCAGCTTAATATGCCAGAAAATGTTTTTAAAATAAATCCTTCTGTAAACGTGATGTGGATATAGGAATATTAATTGTGAAATTATTTCACATAGTAATACTACTGTACAATTAATATATATAATAAAGTGCCAATATTAATTTTATTACATTTCGTGATAATCCTCCATCTTTACCAGATGACATAAAATAATGTAGATCTTAATGGTCAACTAAAAAACATCTACTCTGCTGTTTAACTAAAAATAAATCTTTAAAACTATATATATATACAGAGAGGTTTTGTCTAGTGTGTAGTAGTGAAAGTTTACTCTAGTGTGTAGTGGTGAAAGTTTACTCTAATGTGTAGTGGTGAAAGTTTACTCTAATGTGTAGTGGTGAAAGTTTACTCTAATGTGTAGTGGTGAAAGTTTACTCTAGTGTGTAGTGGCGAAAGTTTACTCTAGTGTGTAGTGGCGAAAGTTTACTCTAATGTGTAGTGGTGAAAGTTTACTCTAATGTGTAGTGATGAGAATTTACTTTAGTGTGTAGTGGTGAAAGTTTACTCTAGTGTGTAGTGGTGAAAGTTTACTCTAATGTGTAGTGGTGAAAGATTAATCTAGTGTGTAGTGGTGAGAATTTACTTTAGTGTGTAGTGGTGAAAGTTTACTCTAGTGTGTAGTGGCGAAAGTTTACTCTAATGTGTAGTGGTGAAAGTTTACTCTAATGTGTAGTGATGAGAATTTACTTTAGTGTGTAGTGGTGAAAGTTTACTCTAGTGTGTAGTGGTGAAAGTTTACTCTAATGTGTAGTGGTGAAAGTTTACTCTAATGTGTAGTGGTGAGAATTTACTTTAGTGTGTAGTGGTGAAAGTTTACTCTGGAGTGTAGTGGTGAAAGTTTACTCTGGAGTGTAGTGGTGAAAGTTTACTCTAGTGTGTAGATGTGAGAATTTACTCTAGCGTGTAGTGGTGAGAATTTAATCTAGTGTGTAGTGGTGAGAATTTACTCTAATGTATAGTGGTAAGAATTTACTCTAGTGTGTAGTGGTGAAAGTTTACTCTAGTGTGTAGTGGTGAAAGTTTACTCTAGTGTGTAGTGGTGAAAGTTTACTCTAGTTTACCTGGAGTTTACCTGGAGAGAGTTCCGGGGGTCAACGCCCCCGCGGCCCGGTCTGTGACCAGGCCTCCTGGTGGATCAGAGCCTGATCAACCAGGCTGTTGCTGCTGGCTGCACGCAAACCAACGTACGAGCCACAGCCCGGCTGATCAGGAACCGACTTTAGGTGCTTGTCCAGTGCCAGCTTGAAGACTGCCAGGGGTCTGTTGGTAATCCCCCTTATGTGTGCTGGGAGGCAGTTGAACAGTCTCGGGCCCCTGACACTTATTGTATGGTCTCTTAACGTGCTAGTGACACCCCTGCTTTTCATTGGGGGGATGGTGCATCGTCTGCCAAGTCTTTTGCTTTCGTAGTGAGTGATTTTCGTGTGCAAGTTCGGAACTAGTCCCTCTAGGATTTTCCAGGTGTATATAATCATGTATCTCTCCCTCCTGCGTTCCAGGGAATACAGGTTTAGGAACCTCAAGCGCTCCCAGTAATTGAGGTGTTTTATCTCCGTTATGCGCGCCGTGAAAGTTCTCTGTACATTTTCTAGGTCGGCAATTTCACCTGCCTTGAAAGGTGCTGTTAGTGTGCAGCAATATTCCAGCCTAGATAGTAGCTAGTGTGTAGTAGTGAGAATTTACTCTAATGTGTACTGGTGAAAGTTTACTCTAGTATGTAGTGGTGAAAGTTTATTCAAGTGAGTAGTGGTGAAAGTTTACTCTAGTGTCTAGTGGTGAGAATTTACTTTAGTGTGTAGTGGTGAAAGTTTACCCTGGTGTGTAATGATGAGAATTTACTCTAGTGTGTAGTGGTGAGAATTTACTCTAGTGTGTAGTGGTGAGAATTTACTCTAGTGTGTAGTGGTGAAAGTTTACTCTAATGTGTAGTGGTAAAAGTTCACTCTTGTGTGTAGTGGTGAGAATTTACTCTAGTGTGTAGTGGCAAAAGTTTACTCTAATGTTTAGTGGTGAAAGTAGTTTACTCTAGTGTGTAGTTGAAAGTACTCTAGTGTGTAATGGTGAAAGTTTTCTCTAGTGTGTAGTGGTGAGAATTTACTCTAGTGTGTAGTGCTGAGAATTTACTCTAGTGTGTAGTGGTCAAAGTTTACTCTAGTGTGTAGTGGTCAAAGTTTACTCTAGTGTGTAGTGGTGAAAGTTTACTTATTTTATTAGGCTTATTCTCTCTAGGCTGGAATACTGCTGTACATTAACATCCCCACTCAAGGCAGGTGAAATTGCAGAGCTAGAGAATGTACAGAGAACCTTTACTGCACGTATAAGTTCCATTAAACACCTTAACTACTGGGAGCGCCTGGAAGCACTTGACTTGTGCTCACTAGAGCGCAGGCGAGAGAGATATAACATAATCTACACCTGGAAGATTCTGGAGGGACTAGTCCCTAATATGCACACAGAAATCACTCCATACGAAAGCAAAAGACTTGGCAGGCGATGCAACATACCCCCAGTGAAAAGTAGAGGCGTCACTGGTACACTAAGAGAAAACGCAATGAGTGTCCATGGCCCAAGACTGTTCAACAGCCTCTCACCAGCAATAAGGGGCATTACGGGAAGACCCCTGGTTGTCTTCAAGAGGGAGCTGGACAGATACCTAAAGACGGTGCCGGATCAGCCGGGCTGTGGTTCGTACGTTGGATTGTGTGCGGCCAGCAGTAACAGCCTCGTTGATCAGGCCCTGATCCACCGGGAGGCCTGGTCGTGGACCGGGCCGCTGGGGCGTTGATCCCCGGAATACCCTCCAGGTAGTGTGTAGTGGTGAAAGTTAACTCTAGTGTATAGTGGTAAAAGTTTACTCTAGTGTGTAGTGAAAATTTACTCTAGTGTGTAGTGAAAATTTACTCTAGTGTGTAGTGAAAATTTACTCTAGTGTGTAGTGAAAATTTACTCTAGTGTGTAGTGAAAATTTACTCTAGTGTGTAGTGAAAATTTACTCTAGTGTGTAGTGGTGAAAGTTTTCTCTAGTGTGTGTTGGTAAAAGATTACTCTAGTATGTAGTGGTGAAAGTTTACTCTAGTGTGTAGTGGTGAAAGTTTTCTCTAGTGTGTGTTGGTAAAAGATTACTCTAGTATGTAGTGGTGAAAGTTTACTCTAGTGTGTAGTGGTGAAAGTTTACTCTAGCATGTAGAGGTGAGAGTTTGATCTAGTGTGTAGTGGTGAAAGTTTTCTCTAGTGTGTGTTGGTAAAAGATTACTCTAGTATGTAGTGGTGATAGATTACTCTAGTGTGTAGTGGTGAAAGTTTACTCTAGTGTGTAGTGGTGAAAGTTTACTCTAGTGTGTAGTGGTGAAAGTTTACTCTAGTGTGTAGTGGTGAAAGTTTACTCTAGTGTGTAGTGGTGAAAGTTTACTCTAGTGTGTAGTGGTGAAAGTTTACTCTAGTGTGTAGTGGTGAGAGTTTGATCTAGTGTGTAGTGGTGATAGATTACTCTAGTGTGTAGTGGTGAAAGTTTACTCTAGTGTGTAGTGGTGAAAGTTTACTCTAGTGTGTAGTGGTGATAGATTACTCTAGTGTGTAGTGGTGAAAGTTTACTCTAGTGTGTAGTGGTGAAAGTTTACTCTAGCATGTAGAGGTGAGAGTCTGATCTAGTGTGTAGTGGTGATAGATTACTCTAGTGTGTAGTGGTGAAAGGTTACTCTAGTGTGTAGTGGTGAAAGGTTACTCTAGTGTGTAGTGGTGAAAGGTTACTCTAGTGTGTAGTGGTGAAAGGTTACTCTAGTGTGTAGTGGTGAAAGGTTACTCTAGTGTGTAGTGGTGAAAGGTTACTCTAGTGTGTAGTGGTGAAAGGTTACTCTAGTGTGTAGTGGTGAAAGGTTACTCTAGTGTGTAGTGGTGAAAGGTTACTCTAGTGTGTAGTGGTGAAAGGTTACTCTAGTGTGTAGTGGTGAAAGGTTACTCTAGTGTGTAGTGGTGAAAGGTTACTCTAGTGTGTAGTGGTGAAAGGTTACTCTAGTGTGTAGTGGTGAAAGGTTACTCTAGTGTGTAGTGGTGAAAGGTTACTCTAGTGTGTAGTGGTGAAAGGTTACTCTAGTGTGTAGTGGTGAAAGGTTACTCTAGTGTGTAGTAGTGAAAGTTTCCTCTAGTGTGTAGTGGTGATAGATTACTCTAGTGTGCAGTGGTGAAAGTTTACTCTAGTGTGTAGTGGTGATAGATTACTCTAGTGTGTAGTGGTGAAAGTTTACTCTAGTGTGTAGTGGTGAAAGTTTACTCTAGTGTGTAGTGGTGAAAGTTTACTCTAGTGTGTAGTGGTGAAAGTTTACTCTAGTGTGCAGTGGTGAAAGTTTACTCTAGTGTGTAGTGGTGATAGATTACTCTAGTGTGCAGTGGTGAAAGTTTACTCTAGTGTGTAGTGGTGAAAGTTTACTCTAGTGTGTAGTGGTGAAAGTTTACTCTAGTGTGTAGTGGTAAAAGTTTACTCTAGTGTGTAGTAGTGATAGCTTGATATAGTCAGGTACTGTAATGTTCTGCGAGTTACACATAGCACGAACACCCGCAGTGTGTGGCTATGTTGTGAGACTGAAAGGTAGCTGTGTTTTCCTGTCAAAATCTTTCAGACATGAAGTGTTTCCTGCATGACGTAATAAAGTGTGCTACAAGCCTGGGCTGGGAGACCAGTAATGGGAGGAACATATCGTCAAATATTTTACCATGGGATGTATACCTATTAAGGTTTGTATTTCTCAATGCATATAAAATGAGAGTTTACTTTAATTCCTACTTTGGGAATTGAAACAGTCCTGACTGTACAAAGGCACACTTCCGCCTTAACGATCTTGTTCAGTAGACAGATTTTCAACGCAAAAATAATCGATGTAACATGGCGGAAGTTACTCGCTCTTGAATATGCGTTTCCGACACAGAGGAAGCTTCAAACCTGAATTTGCAGAGCGTTGGTAAGACGGGAAAGGAAGAAGGATGGGTAAGGATGGACATATAGGAAAAGGGTGGGTGGGGGTATGAGAGGTGCGATAATAAAGGTAAGTGACCTAACCACTTTGGAGCATATTAATACAAGTGTGTGTGTGTGTGTGTGTGTGTGTGTGTGTGTGTGTGTGTGTGTGTGTGTGTGTGTGTGTGTGCTCACCTAATTGTACTCACCTAATTGTGGTTGCAGGGGTCGAGACTCAGCTCCTGGCCCCGCCTCTTCACTGATCGCTACTAGGTCCTCTCCCTCTCTGCTTCCTGAGCTTTGTCATACCTCTTCTTAAAACTATGTATGGTTCCTGCCTCCACTACTTCACTTGCTAGGCTATTCCACTTCCTGACGACTCTATGACTGAAGAAATACTTCCTAACGTCCCTGTGACTCGTCTGAGTCTTCAGCTTCCAGTTGTGACCCCTTGTTTCTGTGTCCCCTCTCTGGAACATCCTATCTCTGTCCACCTTGTCTATTCCCTGCAGTATCTTGTATGTCGTTATCATGTCTCCCCTGACCCTTCTGTCCTCCAGTGTCATCAGTCCGATTTCCCTCAACCTTTCCTCGTACGACATTCCCCTGAGCTCTGGGACTAGCCTTGTTACAAACCTTTGTACTTTCTCTAACTTCTTGACGTGCTTGACCAGGTGTGGGTTCCAGACTGGTGCTGCATACTCCAGTATGGGCCTAACATACACAGTGTACAGTGTCTTGAACGATTCCTTATTAAGGTATCGGAACGCTGTGTGTGTGTGTGTGTAGAGTTTTTCATGAATACATAAAATTCATAGGATGGGGTATACTCCACTACCCGTCAGCTACACGCAGTTATACCAGCTGTATACATGCATGTTGCTAAGTTGGAAGGAGGCATACTTCTTGCAATTGCTTTTTTCCCCGCAAGAGGAAGGTTCTAGGGCGCTTGCTGAAGGTAGTGGTTGCAAGGTGCTTGATGGAGTTTGGCTGCTTTCCTGGAGTTGTTGGTTGGCTTAGCTTTTTCTGAGGTTGTGTCTTGTACAGGATGTTTGCGAATGATACAAGATTAGTTGTAAGCCGTAGATTGTTTGAAGTAAAGTCTCCCTAAATTAGGGTATTATTATCTTTGGAGGATATAGAATGGTTCAGGTGTTACCCAGTCTTCTATCTCTTCAGAGAGATCAATCCCCATTATTTAGTATGTTTTGCGTTAATGCTGCTTGTGGCCTGAGGTTATAGCTACCTGGTGTGTACGTGGTCTTTCTGCTCGAATCGTTAGGGAAAGGGGGCTGTAGTTCTGAGTGGTTCTCTGAGAACAGAAATGTTGGTCATCATCAATACTGCTGGTGTTATACACTAACTGACGAAACAGACTCGTCATCTGAATCTATGGATACGTCAGTTTCCTCGTTCCCGAAGTGCACTGGGTCATCATTCCCATCCACCTCGGTGATGGGAGACATTGGGTTCTCTTCGTGGAAGGGTACAGGGTGAGTTGAGCTGGATGCCCAGCGGCTGCATCACTCAGAGCAGCAATGGAACCTGATTGGTCGTTTGGGTCAGCCTCTACGGCGGCGGATTGTTCAGTGACTGGTGCAGGTGCAGGGGTCGTTTCTTCCCTGCTGGGGGGAGGGGGGGTTGAATAGATGTGTGTTGGGGGGTACATTCACCCTGGGTTGAGGGGAGGGACTCATTAATGAGCGCACTTTATCTGGGACGATTATAGCTGAGGCTCCATTTGCTAATAACAGCTCGTTGATGATGGTAGAGCAAAGCTGGTCATCGCCCCGTGCCATGTCACGGGCCATCATGTACATCAGAGTCCCCTTCATTACTCCTTCTTGTATAGACCCTGGGGAGATAGGGTAGGAGAGTGGACTTGGGCTTGTTGCATACCAGGGTTAGGTTGGGGGGAGGTTGGGAAGTGGAGGAGGTCCAGACATTGTTGTTGGTGGAGGTGGCAGTAGGTGCCCTGCCAGAGCTCGGTAGATTGGGGAAGGATTCTTGGGACAGCATGGGTGGTGTCGGTGGAGTAGTTTTCTTGGCATTCGCCAGTTTCTTGTCTTCCAGAATTTTCTGGACTGTGGATTTCCTAACAGGGCAGCTAGGGGAGACAGCATGATGTTTCCCACCGCAAAGGGCACACTTGGGTTTGCTCCTGTTGGGGCATTCCCTGTAAACATGTTCTCCTGAGCAGATACTGCAGACTGTTTTTTTACTGGTGCATTTGTTTATATTATGGCCGAAACCATAGCACTTGAAGCACTGAGTGATGTTCACAAACCTTTCCATAGATACTTGGTCGGGTGTGCATTTGGTACCATAGCATCTCAAACCGTTGGCACAGATGAGTTTGGCTTCTTCTGGTGTCTCGAGAATTAATTTCAGAGACTGCTGGTTGTTCGAGTTCTTTGCAAACTTATACGCCTTAAGGACGTTGATCTCGGAGTTTGCACTGTTTATCTCCTCCACGAGTTCTTCAGCAGAATTTTCACGCATGAAGCTGTTGATGCGTGCAACAAACACAGAGCGCTGGACCTGGAAGTTGTCAGGGGGAATGGGGGTGATACCCTCATTGAGGAGTTTTCGAGAACATCTTTCTTTAATAATTGGAGTAGCTCCTCTTCCGAGGAGAGCAGTAGTACTGCACCAGAGTGGGTCTGAAATATATCCACCGGTGCAACCGTGGCATTAGTACAAATGCAGCCTAAAATTTCCTTTTTGGACTTCTGGCCATCAGTGACCCGAAGTCTGACTTTTATATTGGGCATGATGCCCAGTTAAGGTAAGGTTCTTCCAGATAATATGCTGGAAAAAAGAACTTTCCTAAGTGCCCTACATTCCTACTTCAGCTGACTTATGAAGGTCAGCCCATAAGATAGTCTATCCTCGAGGAGGAGGACGGGGCCCAAGGCAATGATCGACCAGAGTTTAAAATACCGCACTGGCTACTGGATACTCACCTTGTCTTGTTTTAAATCGCCAGAGGCAAAACTGCCGTAAAAGAAGCAAGCTAGTCACCGCCTTACCCTCTTGAAGGGATGGGGCTCAAAGTGACAGCAAGTTTCCTCTCAGCTCTAATCAACTCAGAATAACCCCAAAAATGTAAGTTTGGGTATTAGTGCTCAGAGTGTAAACTCCGACGTCCTCTCGCTGCACCGTCCTCTTGCAGAAACAATCAAGGGGGAAGCGCTAAACCCGGAGGATTATACAGCGCCTGGGGGGGGGATGTGGAAGGCATTCAGGCTTAATTCGGGGAACTGGAGCACAGATCCAATTCCCTAAATCAAGAGCCCCTCACCAACATCAAGGAACCTTCCTTGAGGGGTATAGATGAAGAGAGGTCCTAGGTTATTCCACTTGTGAGGTGCCTCCCAGACCCCCAACCTCACCACTAGAGGAAGATGGAAGAGTTTTAAACAAAATTCAGTAAAGCCGAGGATGATGACAGGTGTTTGAAACTCTATTAGCACGTCTAAAAAATATACGCCAATTTTGATGTCACCTTTCTCCATTCCTTCAGATGTAGTGGTACTAAGTGGCGTCATCGCTCGCTTAGCAGGTTGCAACGACCCTTCCTGCAACCAGACGATACTGCAACCACAGTCATACTTAATGTTGATTTTACCTATATTTTAACATCATGTTTCAGTGTAGCAATCCAAAACTAACAAGAAAAAAGAATATGAAATTAATTATACATGTGTGTTTACTTGTAAGGAAAGAGGACTCTCAAGGGCGACTGTCTGCTACCCACAACAGTGAAAGCAACATGCTAACCCCTTGCTGGGTGTGCATCTTTCTGTGCTTGGCACTGTTGTTGTCATCTAGCAACAACATCAAGGTCAGAATTTTTGAAGCGGAGGTACTTGATCCAGGAAACCAAAACTCTCCTCCTAATCCTTGGACTGAGCCTGATTACCCTTCATTACATGCTTTTTATGACCGCTGCTAATGGTTTAGAGTTTTCCCTTGATAATAATAATAAAAATAATAATAAAATAATAATAATAGTAATAATAATAATAAGGCAGCACGGAAACAACTATCGAACTGTTATGGAGGCATTATATTGAAAGAACAGGCAACAAGGGAAGGTTGGCCTGCATGTCAGAGTCGATCATTTGCACATACTTACTGAACACCATAAATGATGTTTATCTGGAGAGTTTATCTGGAGAGAGTTCCGGGGGTCAACGCCCCCGCGGCCCGGTCTGTGACCAGGCCTCCTTAGGTCAGTGTCCCAGGATGCGACCCACACCAGTCGACTAACACCCAGGTACCCATTTTACTGATGGGGAACATAGACAACAGGTTGAAAGAAACACGTCCAATGTTTCTACTCTGGCTGGGAATCGAACCCAGGCCCTCACCGTGTGAAGCGAGAGCGTTAACCATCAGGCCACCAGAGTTGAATTTCTAACGATAAAGAGTGTGAAGACTTACTCAACCCTGTCAGATCTTAGACAAGTAATTAACGAGGTTGGCTCCTCCTTAGGAAAAGTAATAATGGAAAATATAACAATAACATACAAAGATAAACATTTTATTATAAGAATTGATGTGAAAATTTATAACAATTAAACATGAGAATTAGTCCTACTTGAAAGAAAAATGAAAAGTGAAATATATAAATAACACATGATTTCAAAGGTAATTTATACACAGACAGCAAACGTCGAATGTTTTTGGGCCGATGTTGTTGACACAGAACTTTGAGGAGTTTCGGAAACTCAAAGCTGTTGTTGTTGTTGATTCACAGATTCACAATACATTCACAAACTTCTCAACTAGTCTCCCTACGATCCCCATTGGGGAAGGGAACCTCTACCATCTCTACGATGTCTCATCGTGTGAGGATTAAATCCAAGACTGCTGTCATCAACGATGCCACGAAGCTTGAACTTGCATCCTCTCTCCAGTCTAGTCTGAGAGTTAAATTCTCGAACATTACTCTCTGAAAGAAGCTTTCCTTGTCACCTTTCTTGATGATGAAGAAGCAGACAAGGTACTCACGCCTGCTGCACTGAAGATATTAGACGACCGATGCTTTACCATCTCTACCTCACCTTACATGCTAGCTAAACGGTCAGTGTTCATGATAGGCTAATCACGAACATGCCTCCCGACGACATTAAGTCATCAATTGAAGATCTTAACGCCTGGGCCAAGATTGACTCTGTTGTGAAGGTCCCCAACGCTTCCTCGATGCTCAAGGTCACGTTTCTGGACGTCACCATAGCGACCAGAGCCCTGTCTGATGGCCTGGCCATCTCCTACTACTTTATCAACCCTCGTCAAATTGAACCAGAACGCTTCAACCATGTAACACTTTTCTGGGCATGCTACTCCTACAATCATTCAACTGCCGAATGCCATGTGAAGAGCAAGAAGATCTGTTCCACTTTCGTTCCTTCACCTCAACTGCTGCTCCCACCTGCATCAACTGTAAGAGTGACCACCATAAACAGGCAGCCAAATGTCCTATTCGTAAGGAGATCCTTTCAAAGAAACTAAAGGAAGACCTGAAGAAGACTACAGGAAACTCTTCTACTTATGCTGCTATAGCTAAGCTACAGACGACCACCACCAAGATTTTACAAGCCACTCAGCAGCCTCCACCACTCACCGCCTCTCCGCTACCAGATGATATTTCAACAAAATTCTACTACTGCATGATGTATGCACACATGCAAAATGCGGCAAACCCGGGTTGTTTCAACACATCTATAAATGAACTTCTTGCCCTCAACAATCTGCCATCATTCAACTTCCCAGCTAGTCCTGCTTCAGCTGATATTTTGAAAATAATTCCGAGAACCGTCAGCTTCGAGGCACCAGATGACATGCAAGATTTGTTATCTGAAGACACCACCTGCTTTACATCGGAATCCACCAATGAGAGACCACCTCCGCCTCAAGCCACCACCACTACAACGAACCAATCAGAGGCCCCGCTGCCCGTCGAGCCTCCACCAACTCCCACCAATGAGAGACCACCTCCACCTTCCACCACCAACCAATGACCCACCTCACTTGCCTCTGCGACCAAGCCAGCCTTCCTCAACACGCCTGGTGTCTCGTTCTCCACCAAGGAACCACACAGTAACGCAATGCTTGTCCAAGAACTCATCCACCGGCTCCAGGAAGGGACTGTCAAGTTCACCCGTGACGAAGAACCACCCATTGAGCTAGACGAAATACTCTACAACCTCCACAATCCGTGACCAAATCCAAACATCCCATTCAAAATGCGCCATCTCACAAGAACGAAGTTCAACAATCTTTCCAATGGCTCAGTTGCATAACTAGCTTGCGACTATTCACTGCTTAGCTGAGGATCCAGTCTGCCCTGGTACAGCTGCCTTCTCTGCACTTCCTGCTGTCTCCTGCCTGCCTCCTTGTTGTATGACCACACTCATCTCGTCAGATGCTCACGGCTGCCTCTCACATAGCCATCGACACCTGCAGTACATCTGTACCACTTGCTCCAAAGTGGTTGGGCCACTTACCTTTCTTCCCCTCCTCTCCTCCCTCTCCCATCATTTTCCAGCATTTCCATCCTTCCCCATTCTTCTTCCTCCCCATCTTACCACAGCTCTGGTTGTGCTGAAGAAGAAGCTGTTGCTGAAGAGAGGAAGGGAGGGGGGTCACAGCTGTTCGTGACAAACGACGATTTCCACAATACGATTCTCCCAAGGTGAACTTATCCTCTGATCACCACAGTGTTGAAGACGTTGGATAGCCACTCACATCACCACAGTGTTGAGTAGCCCGATACAACACGTAGTTACACTGGGTAATTGGGTGTGTAGCTGGCTGGGGTGATCGGTTTAAGTGTGGAAGGGTGCGGTTGGATTGTAGGCATGTTAGGCTAGTTATTTTCACTAGATCTTTGCCAGACCCTTGCTGTCCTTAACGTCACCTCGCCTGTATCAGATGACCCACGCCGACAAATCAAGGCTATAATGAAGAAATAAATATAGTTACAACCTGCTCGCTAAATCACTCACACGATAGTTGCATGGCCTTTAAAAGAAATAGTGAGGATTGAAAAATGACTGAAGTAGAAGCAAGGCAGGAATAAACACAAGTGTGCAGCCCTAAATAAGAGTGAAGCTCTTATTAAGACAAATTCAAAATAGAATAAAAGATACAGGAGCAAAACGTATACTTACATTATTATTATTATTATAATCAAGGGGAAGCGCTAAACCCGGAGGATTATACAGCGCCTGGGGGGGGGGATGTGGAAGGCATTCAGGCTTAATTCGGGGAACTGGAGCACAGATCCAATTCCCTAAATCAAGAGCCCCTCACCAACATCAAGGAACCTTCCTTGAGGGGACGCATACTTACAGGTTTGATGGAAGCAGCCAGTCAAGTGATTTCTCCACCGGTTGGAGACATATATGTCACCTCTCACAGGGTGTAAAAATGGGAAAGGAGGGAGGGGAGTGGGCGTTAGACACTCCACCTACCTTAACTAGCATACTGCCAAACAAACTACAGTCACCATACATTCATATTTTCCCTACCCCTATATATATTGAACTTTTTCCCTCACAAGATCGAGAACCAAAACCTAGTCATTGTGGTTGTATATAAGCCACCATATACAACTTCCCAACAATTCAAGGAATATTTATTGAAAATTGATTACTGTCTGGAAAACCTTCCAGTCCCATCCCCAAACTTCTTGCTGCTTGGTGATGTCGATCCAAGACATACAAAATGGAAGAGTGTAGCAAATAATGTTACAGCGGAGAATGTCCCTGGAGGCAGCACAAATGAAAAGTCACAAACACATGAGTTGCTGAATCTCTGCAATAAATATACACAATGTTAACATATAGTGAAGCCAACAAGACTGGAAAGCACGCTTGTCCTTATTTTCACAAATAATGGAAAACCACAACAATGTATCTACCTCATCCGCTAAGAAAATGATAGGATGGATAATGAGAACCTTCAAAACTAGGGACGCAAAGCCCATGAGGATTCTCTTCAAATCGCTTGTGCTCTATAGGCTGGAATACTGCTGTACACTAACGGCCCCCTTCAAGGTTGGCGACATTGCAGACCTGGAGAGTGTACAAAGAACTTTCACGGCACGCATAAGTACGATAAGGCACCTAAACTACTGGGAACAGTTGAAGGTCCTTGATCTGTATTCCTTCGAACGCAGACGAGAGAGATACATGATAATATACACTTGGAAGGTCCTGGAGGGATTGGCACCAAACCTGCACACGAAAATCACTCCATATGAAAGCAAAAGACTCGGCAGGAGATGCAACATTCCCCAGATGAAAAGCAGGGCGTCATGAGTACATTGAGAGACAACACAATAAGTGTCCGGGGCCCAAGACTGTTCAGCTGCCTTCCAGCATACATAAGGGGGATTATCAATAAACCCCTGGCTGTCTTTAAGAAGGCACTGGACAGGCACCTAAGGTCAGTACCTGACCAACCGGGTTGTGGTTTGATACAAAAAAGGCGATTCTAAAAACTTAGAGATCTCCAGTGAATACTAGAAAGGACTGCCCTTCTAGCATCCAGCCTGTTACTGGGTTTTCGTAACAATTAGTCAGTATCCTTGTCCAATTATCCATTAGAATTCAGTATGATTCAGTAGTGCTTCAGGATTACAACTGGTAGGCTACTAACTAGAGAAATTAAAATTTAATAAATTTATTAAGTATCGTCTAGAGGTATATCATATTATATTAAATTAATCAATTCGAACAAATTAATAATAATCACTTCTCTCGTATTGTGCTGAAAGCACATATCACATTTATAATTCTTAAGTACCGTCTGGTACATTAACATTTAATAAGATATTACAAATATGTACAAGTAAGTTTGTGTGTATGTGTGTAAGTGCTCTTAGTAGTTCGCTATGTCTCACGACTCGACTAGACTTAAACAAGTGACTGACAAAGTCCTCACAAACTAACTTCTTGACCAACTGGCAATCAGAACAGTCTGCTTGAACAATAAAAAGAATGCTAAGCCCAATAGCAATATAACAAGCAACTGCGACACAGAATCAGGAACAAGGAGATAATATAACGACACTAAGTAGGGACCATCAGCAGATCCTCCACAAAAGTCACAAAGCTCCCATAATACTGAATCTCAGTTCAGCATAAGAAAATCACCCTACTGTGACAATACACAGATACCAGTACAAGTTAGGTCAGAAGCTACAACTCAGGACCTGAGTTACTCAGAGTGTCTATGAGACACACAACCTCAGTACAACGTCGAAAATCACTAAGTCTATACAATGTTCTGTGAACAGAGTCTCCAGAACTAACAAAAATAATGAGACAGACGATCTGTCCAACCACCAAGAGAGTCTAGACCAGACTGAATACTTCAGGGGAGGTGAGAACACTCCCCTTCGATCACGTGATAGCTCCGTGGACTGTTGCTGCTCAGTAACAGAAGCCGGCAGAGTAACAAGCAAAGAGCGATAATTACAGTAGTTAGACAATCAAGACTTGAACTGAGCACATACCTAACAACATAACTAAGTCAAATAATAACATAAAGTCATATATTTACGATTTAGCTATTATCGCAAATATGAGCAATATAAAATTATATGAAAAGATAATAATTATATATATACATATTAATCATTGCAACCCATTCAGGGGTTGCAACATGGTTCGTACGCCAGCTTGCGTGCGGCCAGCAGTAACAACCTGGATGATCAGACCCTGATCCACCATGAGGGCTGGTCTCAGACCAGGCCGCATGGGCGTTGACCTCCAGGTAAACTCCAGGTGGTAAGAAACATAATATCAAAAACAACTAATTCGGATCACAACCAAATCGAAGTCCAGACTTACATGTACAGGAGTACTGACCAGTAAAATGCATACAGTTACGAGAATGCCTTCACCAAATTCAACTTCAACAACAAGAACATCAACTGGGATACCTGGAGTTTACCTGGAGAGGGTTTCGGGGGTCAACGCCCCCGCGGCCCGGTCTGAGACCAGGCCTCATGGTGGATCAAGGTCTGATCAACCAGGCTGTTACTGCTGGCCGCATGCAAGCTGACGTACGAACCACAGCCCGGTTGGTCAGGTACTGACTTTAGCTGTCTGTCCAGTGCCTTCTTGAAGACAGCCAGTGTATATTATCATGT
>NW_027199838.1:0-27522 GCF_038502225.1 Cherax quadricarinatus | reverse complement strand
GATGATGGATGTGGTACTGGAAAACCTCATACATCAACATATCAGGGACACTACCAGAGAGAGAGGGGAGGATGAACCAGCAAGACTGAACCTTGTGTTCACCCTGAGCAGTTCAGACATTGAGGACATCACATACGCGAGGCCCCTTGGAGCTAGCGATCATGTGGTTCTGAGTGAATACATAGTAGAGTTACAAGTGTAGAGTAACAGGAACTGGATGGGAAAAGCCAAACTATAAAAGGGAGAGACTTCACAGGTGTGAGGAGCTTCTTGCAGGAGGTTCAGTAGGGATAGAGAATTGATAGGAAAGTCAGTAAATGACATGACGGAATATGTAACAACAAAATGCAAGGAAGACAGAGGAAAGGTTTGTTCCCAAGGGCAACAGAAACAATGCAAAGACCAAAGTGAGTCCTTGGTTTACCCGAAGGTGTAGGGAGGCAAAAACTAAATGCACACAGAGAATGGAAAAGATGCAGGAGGCAAAGGACCCATATGAAAATAGAGAGACTAGTCGAAGAGCCAGAAACGAGTATACACAGATGGAGGGAGGCCCAGCAACAGTACGAAAACGACATAGCATCGAAAGCTAAGTCTGACCCGAAACTGCTGTATAGCCACATTAGGAGGAAGACAACAGTCAAAGACCAGGTGATAAGGCTGAGGAAAAGAAGGTGGGGAACTCACCAGAAGTGATCAAGAAGTATGTGAGGAGCTCAACATGAGATTTAAGGAAGTATTTACAGTGGAGACAGGAAGGCCTCTGGGTGGGACAGACCAGAAGGGGACACCAGCAAGGAATATACCAACAAGTGTTAGTTGACATACATACAACTGAGGAGGAGGTGAAGAAGCTGCTAAGGGACATTGATACCTCAAAGGCAATGGGACTGGACATCATCTCCCCGTTGGTCCTTAGAGAAGGGAGCAGATATGCTGTGTGTGCCACTAACCACACTCTTCAATACATCCCTGGAAACTGAGCAACTACCTGAGGCATGGAAGACTGAAAGTGTAGTACTCATATTTAAAAAAGGAGACAGAAAAGAGGCACTAAACTATAGACCAGTGTCACTGACATGCTATAGTATGCAAAGTAATGGAGAAGATTATCAGGAGGAGAGTGGTGGAGCACCTGGAACGGAGCAAGAGTGTAAACACCAGCCAGCACACATTCATGGAAGGCAAATCCTGTGTCACAAACCTTCTGGAGTAAGATATGAGAGAGAGGGGTGGGTTGATTGCATCTTCTTGGACTGGCTTCTGGAATTTAACCCCACCAAATGTAAAGTCATGAAGATCGGGGAAGGGTAAAGAAGACAGCAGACAGAGTATAGGCTAGGTGGCCAAAGTGCAAACCTTACTTAAGGAAAAGAATCTTGGGGTGAGTATAATACCGAGCACATTTCCTGAGGTGCACATCAACCAGATAACTGCTGCAGCATATAGACGCCTGGCAAACCTAAGAAAAGCGTTCCGATACCTCAGTAAGGAATCGTTCAAGACTCTATACATCATGTAAATTAGGCCCATATTGGAGTATGCAGCACCAGTTTAGAACCCACACCAAGTCAAGCACATCTAGAAATTAGAGAAAGAGGAAAGGTTTGCAACAAGACTAGTCCTGGGGCTAAGGGGGATGTCCTACGAAGAAAGGTTAAGGGAAATCGGCCTGGCAACACTTGAGGACAGGAGGGTTAGGGGTGACATGATAACGACATATAAAATACTGCGAGAAATTGACAAGTGGACAAAGACAGAATGTTCCAGAGATGGGACACAGAAACAAGGGGTTACACTAGGAAGTTGAAAACTCAGATGAGTCAAAAGGATGTTTGGAAGTATTTCTTCAGTTATAGAGTCGTCAGAAAGCGGAATCGTCTGAAAAGTGATGTAGTGTAGGCAGGAACCATACAACCAGGAGTCCAAATGGCCTGTTATCCTGGGTGTAAAGGGAGCAAAATAAACACACCAGAAAACTTTTGACTTTTATTATTCTTCACCAATTTAGAACAGAATTATGTACACTATATACAACAATAGGTATTAGTGCACTCCACGGTAAGCAAGGCAGAATAGAAGCCACTAGAGAGCAGACCGTGCTTCAACCAGCTCTAGAATGGGAATGGCAAGGGCAGACAGGAGAGTGGTACCCACGTAACCTCTGCAATTGCCAAAACCATCTTCTCAATGGCTGGAACCTGGGTACTGGTTGAACGACGGGGCCCCATCGTCAACCCTCAGTCACCTGGTTCGCTGGTTGGGGGCACTATAATTCACTAAAAAGTTCACTATAATTCACTAGAAGTTCACTATAATTCACTAAAAGTTCACTATAATTCACTAAAAGTTCACTATAATTCACTAAAAGTTCACTATAATTCACTAGAAGTTCACTATAATTCACTAAAAGTTCACTATAATTCACTAAAAGTTCACTATAATTCACTAGAAGTTCACTATAATTCACTAAAAGTTCACTATAATTCAATATATTTCACAACAATTTCCCATAATTCGTTATGATTCACTATAATTCTTTGTTCTTCGCAATGTAACACTGAATAATTTAGAGGAGAAAATAAGACACCAGACAGCCATTCAGCCAGTGAGCCAGCCAGCCGGAAAGCCAGTCAACCAGCCAGCCAGCCAGCCAGCCAGCCAACCAGCCAGCCAGCCAGCCAGCCAGCGTGCCAGCCAGCCAGCCAGCCAGCCAGCCAGCGTGCCAGCCAGCCAGCCGGTCATTCCCCTACACTTCATACGTGACTGCAGGAAACGTGCGACACGTATCCTCAACAAGAACTCAAATCATGTTCAAGAAAAGCTTCCAAGTTACATCGTTTTACTGGTGAGCAACGTTGCAACTAACCTTTCAAAAATATTTGACAGGAAACTAGCTAAAATATGTACCGGCTCATCAACTATAATTAGGAACCTGGTACAAAAACCCAATCACGATTCTGGCACAAGTGCAGGTATATGCACAATACCATGTGAAGGATGTGACAAAGTATATTTGGGGGAAACAGCCAGATCTCTGGACATTAGGATCACAGAACACAAAAATGCTTGCAGAAATGATGACCGTAAAAACGCGTGTTCAGCATAGAGACGATGTTGGACACCTCATGAAATTCAGTGAGGCTAAATTAGTGATTAAAGAAGACGATTTAAGACGGCAAAAGTGGATAGAAGCTGCCCTAATTGCTGTCAGTAACATTATCCATCAAAAGTTCGGTAATTACAGTATCTCTAAATTGCTAATCAACAGGATATTATCCATTCTAGAGACCACTGTAACGTTATATCAACAGGTTCTTCTCTAACCCAACCCGTCTCACCACATTAGTTCCACTAGTACTACTATTACGTCTACCCACGCGACACTCCACCTGACTCCTGCCACTATATATACTGTGTCTAAATCTTCATCTTGTCGGTATTGTATATCAGTCTTGTACTACAGTAAGACTGAAGAAGACACTCGTGGCGAAACGTTTCCTTTAATAAATGTCCTGAACTGAACATAAGTGTCTTTTTCCACATCTTGTTGGAATCATCATACCATTTCTTTCATTACCTACACTCTCAATAGCATATCTATCATCCAACAGTTGTTTATATTTTATTTTAACTCCCTCCTCCTTTAGCTTATTAACCTTTATCTTTCTCTTACTTGCTGCTTCCATTTTCCTTGTATCCCATCTGCCTTTTACTCTCATTGTAGCTACAACTAAAACGTGATCTGATATATCTGTGGTCCCTCTATAAACATGTACATCCTTAAGTCTACTCAATAGTCTTTTATCTACCAATACGTAGTCCAACAAACTACTGTCATTAAGCCCTACATCATATCCTGTATACTTATTTATCCTCTTTCTCTTAAATTATATATTACCTATAATCAAACTCCTTTCTATACAAAGTTCAATCAAATGCTCCCCATTATCATTTACACCTGACATCCCAAACTTACTAACCACACTTGTGATATTTATTTATTTATTATTTATTTACTAATTTGAACATGATACAGAGAAGTACAAAGGAATACAGATATTAAAGTGCAGCATGCCAAAACCCCTTGTATGCAGAGCATTATGGACAGGCTTAATATATACATATTATTGCTGTAATATTTAATAAACACATCTTCCATGGAGAGGTGAAATGTCGTTGTTGTGAGGCAGTGATGCTAATTATATAACTTAATATATTTGCACAGATGAGTCGACTTTAGAGTTGTGAGGGAGTGAAACAATTTGGAGAGTGAAGTAGTACACGCAGAAATCATACCTCCCTCCCTCCTCCCTCCCCACATATAGGTGAGTACAGTTTACAAGGGGTGTCCCGTCTCAAACCCTCCCCTCCCTCCCTCCCTCCCTCCCTCCCTGCCTCCCTTCCCTCCCTCCCTCCATCCCTCCCTCCCTCCCTCTCTCCTTCCCTACCTCCCTCCCTCCTCCCTCCCTCCCTCCCTCCCTCTCTGCCTCCTCCCTCCCTCCCTCCCTCCCTTCCTCCCTCCTCCCTCCCTCCCTCCCTCCCTCTTCCCTCCCTCCCTCTTCCCTCTCTCCCTCCCTCCCTCCCTCTTCCCTCTCTCCCTCCCTCCCTCCCTCCCTCCCTCCCTCCTCCCTCCTCCCTCCCTCCCTCCCTCCCTCCTCCCTCCCTCCTCCCTCCTTCCCTCCCTCCCTCCTCCCTCCCTCCCTCCCTCCCTCCCTCCCCTCCCTCCCTCCCTCCTTCCTCCCTCCTCCCTCCCTCCTCCCTCCCTCCCTCCTCCCTCCCTCCCTCCCTCCCCCTCCCTCCCTCCCTCCCTCCTCCCTCCCTCCCTCCCTCCCTCCCTCCCTCCCTCCCCTCCCTCCCTCCCTCCCTCCCTCCCTCCCTCCCTCCCTCCCTGCCTCCCTCCCTCCCTCCCTGCCCTCCTTACCTCCCTCCCTCCCTCCCTCCCTCTCTCCCTCTCCCTCCTTCCTCCCTCCCTCCCTCCCTCCCTCCCTCCCTCCCTCCCTCCCTCCCTCCTCCCTCCCTCCTCCCTCCCTCCCTCCTTCCCTCCCTCCCTCCCTCCCTCCCTCCCTCCCTCCCTCCCTCCCTCCCTCCCTCCCTCCCTCCCTCCCTCCCTCCCTCCCTCCCTCCCTCCCTCCCTCCCTCCCTACCTCCCTCCCTGCCTCCCTCCCTCCCTCCCCTCCCTCCCTCCCTCCCTCTCCTCCCTCCCTCCCTCCCTCCTCCCTCCCTTCCTCTCTCCATCCCTCCCTCTCTCCCTCCCTCCTTTCCTCCCTCCCTCCCTCTCTCCCTCCCTTCCCTCCCTCCTTCCTCTCCTCCCTCCCTCCCTCCCTCCTCTCCCTGTCCTCCCTCCCTCCCTCCCTCCCTCCCTCCCTCCTCCCTCCCTCCCTCCTCCCTCCCTCCTCCCTCCCTCCCTCCCTCCCTCCCTCCCTCCCTCCCTCCCTCCCTCCCTCCCTCCTCCCTCCCTCCCTCCCTCCCTCCCTCCCTCCCTCCTCTCCCTCCCTCCCTCCCTCCTTCCCTCCCTCCCTCCTCTCCCTCCCTCCCTCCCCCCTCCCTCCCTCCCTCCCTCCCTCCCTCCTCTCCCTCCTCCCTCCCTCCCTCCCTCCCTCCCTCCCTCCCTCCCTCCCTCCCTCCCTCCCTCCCTCCCTCCCTCCTCTCCCTCCCTCCCTCCCTCCCTCCCTCCCTGCCCCCCTCCCTCCCTCCCTCCCTCCCTCCCTCCTCCTCCCTCCCTCCCTCCCTCCCTCCCTCCCTCCCTCCCTCCCTGCCTCCCTGCCTCCCTCCCTCCCCATCCCTCCCTCCCTCCCTCCCTCCCTCCCTCCCTCCCTCCCTCCCTCCCTCCCTCCCCCTCCTCCCTCCTCTCTCCTCCCTCCTCCCTCCCTCCCTCCCTCCCTCCCTCCCTCCCTCCCTGCCTCCCTCCTCCCTCCCTCCCTCCCTCCCTCCCCTGTGTGTGTGTGTGTGTGTGTGTGTGTGTGTGTGTGTGTGTGTGTGTGTGTGTGTGTGTGTGTGTGTGTGTGTGTGTGTGTGTGTGTGTGTGTGTGTGTGTGTGTGTGTGTGTGTGTGTGTGTGTGTGTGTGTGTGTGTGTGTGTGTGTGTGTGTGTGTGTGTGTGTGTGTGTGTGTGTGTGTGTGTGTGTGTGTGTGTGTGTGTGTGTGTGTGGTGTGTGTGTGTGTGTGTGTGTGTGTGTGTGTGTGTGTGTGTGTGTGTGTGTGTGTGTGTGTGTGTGTGTGTGTGTGTGTGTGTGTGTGTGTGTGTGTGTGTGTGTGTGTGTGTGTGTGTGTGTGTGTGTGTGTGTGTGTGTGTGTGTGTGTGTGTGTGTGTGTGTGTGTGTGTGTGTGTGTGTGTGTGTGTGTGTGTGTGTGTGTGTGTGTGTGTGTGTGTGTGTGTGTGTGTGTGTGTGTGTGTGTGTGTGTGTGTGTGTGTGTGTGTGTGTGTGTGTGTGTGTGTGTGTGTGTGTGTGTGTGTGTGTGTGTGTGTGTGTGTGTGTGTGTGTGTGTGTGTGTGTGTGTGTGTGTGTGTGTGTGTGTGTGTGTGTGTGTGTGTGTGTGTGTGTGTGTGTGTGTGTGTGTGTGTGTGTGTGTGTGTGTGTGTGTGTGTGTGTGTGTGTGTGTGTGTGTGTGTGTGTGTGTGTGTGTGTGTGTGTGTGTGTGTGTGTGTGTGTGTGTGTACTCACCTAATTGTACTCACCTAATTGTGGTTGCAGGGGTCGAGACTCAGCTCCTGGCCCCGCCTCTTCACTGATCGCTACTGGATCCTCTCTCTCTCTGCTTCCTGAGCTTTGTCATACCTCTTCTTAAAACTATGTATGGTTCCTGCCTCCACTACTTCACTTGCTAGGCTATTCCACTTGCTGACAACTCTATGACTGAAGAAATACTTCCTAACGTCCCTGTGACTCGTCTGAGTCTTCAGCTTCCAGTTGTGACCCCTTGTCCCTGTGTCCCCTCTCTGGAACATCCTATCTCTGTCCACCTTGTCTATTCCCCGCAGTATCTTGTATGTCGTTATCATGTCTCCCCTGACCCTTCTGTCCTCCAGTGTCGTCAGTCCGATTTCCCTTAACCTTTCCTCGTACGACATTCCCTTGAGCTCTGGGACTAGCCTTGTTGCAAACCTTTGTACTTTCTCTAACTTCTTGACGTGCTTGACCAGGTGTGGGTTCCAGACTGGTGCTGCATACTCCAGTATGGGCCTAACATACACAGTGTACAGTGTCTTGAACGATTCCTTATTAAGGTATCGGAACGCTATTCTCAGGTTTGCCAGGCGCCCGTATGCTGCAGCGGTTATTTGGTTGATGTGTGCCTCCGGTGATGTGCTCGGTGTTATGGTCACCCCAAGGTCTTTCTCCCTGAGTGAGGTCTGTAGTCTTTGTCCACCTAGCCTATACTCTGTCTGCGGTCTTCTTTGCCCCTCCCCAATCTTCATGACTTTGCATTTGGCTGGATTGAATTCGAGAAGCCAGTTGCTGGACCACATGTCCAGCCTGTCCAGGTCTCTTTGCAGTCCTGCCTCATCCTCGTCCGATTTAATTCTTCTCATCAACTTCACGTCATCTGCGAACAGGGACACTTCAGAGTCTATTCCTTCCATCATGTCGTTCACATATATCAAAAATAGCACTGGTCCTAGAACTGACCCCTGTGGGACCCCGCTCGTAACAGGCGCCCACTGTGATACCTCTTCACGTACCATGACTCGTTGCTGCCTCCCTGTCAGGTATTCCCTTATCCATTGCAGTGCCCTCCCTTTTACGTGCGCCTGATCCTCCAGCTTCTGCACTAATCTCTTGTGGGGAACTGTGTCAAAGGCCTTCCTGCAGTCTAGGAAAACGCAATCTACCCACCCCTCTCTCTCGTGTCTTACTTCTGTTACCTTGTCATAAAACTCCAGGAGGTTTGTGATACAAGATTTGCCTTCCATGAACCCATGCTGGTTTTCATTTATAATCTTGTTCCTTTCCAGGTGTTCGACCACTCTCCTCCTGATAATCTTCTCCATGACTTTGCACACAATACATGTCAGAGACACAGGTCTGTAGTTTAGTGCCTCGTTTCTGTTTCCTTTCTTAAATATGGGGACTACATTAGCTGTCTTCCATTTCTCAGGTAGTTGCCCAGTTTCAAGGGATGTGTTGAAGATTGTGGTTAGAGGCACGCACAGCATCTCTGCTCCTTCTCTAAGGACCCATGGGGAGATGTTGTCCGGTCCCATCGCCTTTGAGGTGTCAAGGTCACTTAAGAGCTTCTTCACCTCCTCCTCAGTTGTTCGTATGTCATCCAACACTTGTTGGTATATTCCCTCTTGATGTTCCCTTCTGTGCTGTCTTCCCACAGCCCTTCCTGTCTCTACTGTAAAAACTTCCTTAAATCTCCTGTTCAGCTCCTCACATACCTCCTGATCATTTCTTGTGAGTTCTCCACCTTCTGTCCTTAATCTGATCACCTGGTCTTTGACTGTTGTCTTCCTCCTGATGTGGCTATACAACAGTTTCGGGTCAGTCTTGATTCTCGATGCTATGTCATTTTCATACTGTCGCTGGGCCTCCCTCCTTACCTGTGCGTACTCATTCCTGGCTCTGCGACTGATCTCCCTATTTTCGTGTGTTCTCTGCCTTCTGTACTTTTTCCATTCTCTATTGCACTTTGTTTTTGCCTCCTTACACCGTCGGGTAAACCAGGGGCTCGTTCTGGTCTTCCCGTTGTTACTGTTGCCCTTGGGAATAAACCTTTCCACTGCCTCCTTGCATTTTGTTGTTACATATTCCATCATTTCATTTACTGGCTTTCCTGCCAGTTCTCTGTCCCACTGGACCTCCCGCAGGAAGTTCTTCAACCCTATGTAGTCCCCTCTTTTATAGTCAGGCTTTTCCCATTCAACTCCTGTTATTCTCTCCACTTGCAGCTCTACTATGTATTCAAAGCACAGAACCACGTGGTCGCTAGCTCCTAGGGGACTCTCATACTTGATGTCCTCAATATCTGAGCTGCCCAGGGTGAACACAAGGTCCAATCTTGCTGGTTCATCCTCCCCTCTCACTCTGGTAGTGTCCTTAACATGTTGGTGCATGAGGTTTTCCAGCACCACGTCCAACATCCTGGCTCTCCATGTTTCGGGACCCCCATGTGGCTCCAGGTTTTCCCAGTCAATCTCCCTGTGGTTGAAATCCCCCATAACCAGCAACTTTGCTCTGCTGGAGTGAGCTCTTCTTGCCACCTCAGCAAGTGTGTCCACCATTGCTCTGTTGCTCTCTTCATATTCCTCTCTTGGCCTCCTGCAGTTCTGTGGTGGATTATACATCACTGCAATGACCACTTTGTGTTCCCCAGACTGAAGTGTACCTGCTATGTAGTCTCTTTCTCCCGTCTCATCTATTCCTTCCATTTTCTCGAATTTCCATCTGTTTTTTACGAGCAGAGCAACCCCACCTCCCCCCCTGCCCCTTCTATCTTTCCTCATGATCTGGTATCCTGGTGGGAAGATTGCATCTGTTATTGTCTCCATGAGTTTTGTTTCTGTAACTGCTATGATGTCTGGGGACTTCTCATTGATTCTTTCTTGCCATTCCTCATGTTTATTCGTTAATCCATCTGCATTTGTGTACCAAACCTTCAACTTCTGTTCTAATACTGTAACTGTGGTGCGGGGGGTGGAAACAGAGGGATCGGTGTGTGATGGTTGGTTTGGATTGTTCAGTTGCCTTGGGGGTGTCGTGGCTGGAGTCCTTCTGCAGGTGTTTCTGGGGGGTGCGCTTGTCCTTCCATTTGATCCTGGGTTATTCTGCTCTCCTTTTTCATTTCCTCCCATTTCTCCTTTCGTTTTTGAACTCTCTCTTTCATTGTCTTCCTTTCGTCCTGTGTTCTGTCTCGATCGAGGTACACACTCCGGAACTCCTGCTTGCCTCTCAGCCGTGCTTTCTCCTGCAGGATCATGGTTCGGGTTGATTCTGCCTTGAAAATTACTTTGAGAGGCCGATTCCTTTTCTTTGTGAACCACCCAATTCTCCGAAAATTTGCCACCTGGGTCATGTCCCCCTCGCCTATCACCTTCATGATATCTTCAATCGCTTTTTTCTCCTCCTGCTTTCTTTCATCATAAGTTTCCCCTTTAGCTTCGTCTAGCCCATAGACAAACACGGATCTCTCCCTTTCCACCTCCCACTGTGACTCCCATTGCATCCTCTGATGTGTTTTAGTTCCTTCCCGTGGAGTGTTCCTTCCTTCCTGTGTGTGTGTGTGTGTGTGTGTGTGTGTGTGTGTGTGTGTGTGTGTGTGTGTGTGAGTGTGTGTGTGTGTGTGTGTGTGTGTGTGTGTGTGTGTGTGTGTGTGTGTGTGTGTGTGTGTGTGTGTGTGTGTGTGTGTGTGTGTGTGTGTGTGTGTGTGTGTGTGTGTGTGTGTGTGTGTGTGTGTGTGTGTGTGTGTGTGTGTGTGTGTGTGTGTGTGTGTGTGTGTGTGTGTGTGTGTGTGTGTGTGTGTGTGTGTGTGTGTGTGTGTGTGTGTGTGTGTGTGTGTGTGTGTGTGTGTGTGTGTGTGTGTGTGTGTGTGTGTGTGTGTGTGTGTGTGTGTGTACTCACCTATTTGTGGTTGCAGGGGTCGAGTCATAGCTCCTGGCCCCGCCTCTTCACTGATTGCTACTAGGTCCTCTCTCTCCCTGCTCCATGAGCTTTATCATACCTCGCCTTAAAACTATGTATGGTTCCCGCCTCCACTACGTCACTTTCTAGGCTATTCCACGGCCTGACTACTCTATGACTGAAGAAATACTTCCTAACATCCCTTTGATTCATCTGAGTCTTCAACTTCCAATTGTGACCTCTTGTGTCTGTGTCCCATCTCTGGAACATCCCGTCTTTGTCCACCTTGTCTATTCCGCGCAGTATTTTATATGTCGTTATCATGTCTCCCCTGACCCTCCTGTCCTCCAGTGTCGTCAGGCCGATTTCCCTCAACCTTTCTTCGTAGGACAATCCCCTTAGCTCTGGGACTAGTCTTGTTGCAAACCTTTGCACTTTCTCTAATTTCTTGACGTGCTTGACTAGGTGTGGATTCCAAACTGGTGCTGCATACTCCAGTATGGGCCTGACGTAAATGGTATACAGAGTCTTGAACGATTCCTTACTGAGGTATCGGAACGCTATCCGTAGGTTTGCCAGGCGCCCGTATGCTGCAGCAGTTATCTGATTGATGTGCGCCTCAGGAGATATGCTCGGTGTTATACTCACCCCCAGATCTTTTTCCTTGAGTGAGGTTTGCAGTCTTTGGCCATCTAAACTATATTGTGTCTGCGGTCTTCTTTGCCCTTCCCCAATCTTCATGACTTTGCATTTGGCAGGGTTAAACTCAAGGAGCCAGTTGCTGGACCAGGCTTGTAGCCTGTCCAGGTCTCTTTGTAGTCCTGCCTGATCCTCATCCGATTTGATTCTTCTCATTAACTTCACATCATCTGCAAACAAGGACACTTCTGAGTCTATCCCTTCCGTTATGTCATTCACATATACCAAGAACAGCACAGGTCCTAGGACTGACCCCTGTGGAACCCCGCTTGTCACAGGCGCCCACTCTGACACCTCGTCACGTACCATGACTCGTTGTTGCCTCCCTGTCAGGTATTCTCTGATCCATTGCAGTGCCTTTCCTGTTATGTGTGCCTGATCCTCTAGCTTTTGCAGTAACCTCTTGTGAGGAACTGTGTCGAAGGCCTTCTTGCAGTCCAAAAAAATGCAGTCGATCCACCCCTCTCTCTCTTGTCTTACTTCTGTCACCTTGTCATAAAACTCCAGTAGGTTTGTGACACAGGATTTTCCTTCCCTGAAACCGTGCTGGTTGTCAATTATACACTTGTTTCTTTCCAGGTGCTCCACCACTCTCCTCCTGATGATCTTCTCCATGACTTTGCATACTATACACGTTAGTGATACAGGTCTGTAGTTTAGTGCCTCATGTCTGTCTCCCTTTTTAAAAATTGGGACTACATTTGCCATCTTCCATACCTCAGGGAGTTGCCCAGTTTCAATGGATGTGTTGAAGATCTTTGTTAATGGCACACACAGCATCTCTGCTCCCTCTCTAAGGACCCACGGAGAGATGTTGTCTGGTCCCACCGCCTTTGAGGTGTCAAGTTCACATAGCAGCTTCTTCACCTCCTCCTTGGTTATGTGTACCTCATCCAGCACTTGCTGGTGTACCCCCCTGTTCTGATTTCCTGGAGTCCTACTGGTTTCCACTGTAAATACTTCTTTAAATCTCGTGTTGAGCTCCTGACATACCTCTCGGTCGTTTCTTGTGAACTCCCCATCACCCTTCCTCAGTCTGATTACCTGGTCCTTGACTGTTGTTTTCCTCCTGATGTGGCTGTACAACAGCTTCGGGTCAGACTTGACTTTCGATGCTATGTCATTTTCATATTGTCGCTGAGCCTCCCTTCTTATCTGTGCATATTCGTTTCTGGCTCTTCGGCTAATCTCTTTATTTTCCTGAGTTCTCTGTCTTCTGTACCTTTTCCATTCTCTAGTACACCTAGTTTTTGCCTCCCTACACCTTTGGGTGAACCAAGGACTCGTTCTGTTCTTCCCATTATTTCTGTTTCCCTTGGGAACAAACCTCTCCTCTGCCTCCTTGCATTTTGTTGCCACATAGTCCATCATTTCTTGTACTGGTTTTCCTGTCAGTTCCCTCTCCCACTGAATGTCTTGCAGGAAGTTCCTCATGCCTGAGTAGTTCCCCCTTTTGTAGTTTGGTTTTTCCCATCCTATTCCTGCTACTCTCTCCACTTGAAGATCAACTATGTAGTCGAAGCACAGAACCACATGATCACTAGCTCCCAGGGGCCTTTCATACATGATATCCTCGATGTTATTCTTCAGGATCGACCAGATCTGGTTTATACAATCCTTCCGCCGTAAATTAGCTCTCTCACTAAAGCGCACTTTTTCTTCTGATAATCTGTTGGAATTGAGTCTGCTAGCAAGTTGTGTCGTTTTAAGAAGTTGTTCATGTGACATGCTTGTAATAGTATGTGGCCTAAGGTTTCTCGTTGGCCACATCCTGCAGTCTACACTGCGCATCCTACAACCAGCTCGCGCCTTTCTAGTTTTAATGGTCTCTGAATTATATAAAATCTTCAGGGCATCAAAATATAGTCAACAGCTTTCATTAAAGAGGTACCTCTCGTCATGTGACTGTGTACCAGTGGTACCAGACCTGTAACAATTCTTGCGACCTCTGACTCGCAAAAGTTGGTCCAGGTAGAACCAACTAGTGAGTTCAGTGCCTTTCTCCAAAGGATAGATAGACACCTTCGTCCAGGGAGAAGTGTAACCCAATGCAGAGGTGATGTAGAACACCACTGATGATTGTATCTTAATGTAGAACACCAGTGATGGTTGTGTCTTGATGTAGAACACCAGTGATGGTTGTGTCTTGATGTAGAACACTACTGATGATTGTATCTTGATGTAGAACACTACTGATGATTGTATCTTGATGTAGAACACCAGTGATGATTGTATCTTGATGTAGAACACTACTGATGATTGTATCTTGATGTAGAACACCAGTGATGGTTGTGTCTTGATGTAGAACACCAGTGATGGTTGTGTCTTGATGTAGAACACCAGTGATGGTTGTGTCTTGATGTAGAACACCTGTGATGGTTGTGTCTTGATGTAGAACACCAGTGATGGTTGTGTCTTGATGTAGAACACCAGTGATGGTTGTGTCTTGATGTAGAACACCAGTGATGGTTGTGTCTTGATGTAGAACACCTGTGATGGTTGTGTCTTGATGTAGAACACCAGTGATGGTTGTGTCTTGATGTAGAACACCAGTGATGGTTGTGTCTTGATGTAGAACACCAGTGATGGTTGTGTCTTGATGTAGAACACCTGTGATGGTTGTGTCTTGATGTAGAACACCAGTGATGGTTGTGTCTTGATGTAGAACACCTGTGATGGTTGTGTCTTGATGTAGAACACCAGTGATGGTTGTGTCTTGATGTAGAACACCTGTGATGGTTGTGTCTTGATGTAGAACACCAGTGATGGTTG
This sequence comes from Cherax quadricarinatus, assembly GCF_038502225.1. NCBI lineage: Eukaryota > Metazoa > Arthropoda > Malacostraca > Decapoda > Parastacidae > Cherax > Cherax quadricarinatus. The sequence continues at coordinate 13,487 of NW_027199838.1, read as the reverse complement.
TGTCTTGATGTAGAACACCTGTGATGGTTGTGTCTTGATGTAGAACACCAGTGATGGTTGTGTCTTGATGTAGAACACCTGTGATGGTTGTGTCTTGATGTAGAACACCAGTAATGGTTGTGTCTTGATGTAGAACACCAGTGATGGTTGTGTCTTGATGTAGAACACCAGTGATGGTTGTGTCTTGATGTAGAACACCTGTGATGGTTGTGTCTTGATGTAGAACACCAGTGATGGTTGTGTCTTGATGAAGAACACCAGTGATGGTTGTGTCTTGATGTAGAACACCGGTGATGGTTGTGTCTTGATGTAGAACACCAGTGATGGTTGTGTCTTGATGTAGAACACCTGTGATGGTTGTGTCTTGATGTAGAACACCACTGATGGTTGTGTCTTGATGTAGAACACCAGTGATGGTTGTGTCTTGATGTAGAACACCAGTGATGGTTGTGTCTTGATGTAGAACACCTGTGATGGTTGTGTCTTGATGTAGAACACCTGTGATGGTTGTGTCTTGATGTAGCACACCAGTGATGGTTGTGTCTTGATGTAGAACACCAGTGATGATTGTGTCTTGATGTAGAACACCTGTGATGGTTGTGTCTTGATGTAGAACACCAGTGATGATTGTGTCTTGATGTAGAACACCTGTGATGGTTGTGTCTTGATGTAGAACACCAGTGATGATTGTGTCTTGATGTAGAACACCTGTGATGGTTGTGTCTTGATGTAGAACACCAGTGATGATTGTGTCTTGATGTAGAACACCTGTGATGGTTGTGTCTTGATGTAGAACACCAGTGATGGTTGTGTCTTGATGTAGAACACCTGTGATGGTTGTGTCTTGATGTAGAACACCAGTGATAGTTGTGTCTTGATGTAGAACACCAGTGATAGTGGTGTCTTGATGTAGAACACCAGTGATGGTTGTGTCTTGATGTAGAACACCAGTGATAGTGGTGTCTTGATGTAGAACACCAGTGATGGTTGTGTCTTGATGTACAACACCAGTGATGGTTGTGTCTTGATGTAGAACACCAGTGATGGTTGTGTCTTGATGTAGAACACCAGTGATGGTTGTGTCTTGATGTAGAACACCAGTGATGGTTGTGTCTTGATGTAGAACACCAGTGATGGTTGTGTCTTGATGTAGAACACCTGTGATGGTTGTGTCTTGATGTAGAACACCAGTGATAGTGGTGTCTTGATGTAGAACACCTGTGATGGTTGTGTCTTGATGTAGAACACCAGTGATGGTTGTGTCTTGATGTAGAACACCTGTGATGGTTGTGTCTTGATGTAGAACACCAGTGATGCTTGTGTCTTGATGTAGAACACCTGTGATGGTTGTGTCTTGATGTAGAACACCAGTGATAGTGGTGTCTTGATGTAGAACACCAGTGATGGTTGTGTCTTGATGTAGAACACCAGTGATGGTTGTGTCTTGATGTAGAACACCTGTGATGGTTGTGTCTTGATGTAGAACACCAGTGATGGTTGTGTCTTGATGTAGAACACCTGTGATGGTTGTGTCTTGATGTAGAACACCAGTGATGGTTGTGTCTTGATGTAGAACACCAGTGACGGTTGTGTCTTGATGTAGAACACCAGTGATAGTGGTGTCTTGATGTAGAACACCAGTGATGGTTGTGTCTTGATGTAGAACACCTGTGATGGTTGTGTCTTGATGTAGAACACCAGTGATGGTTGTGTCTTGATGTAGAACACCAGTGATGGTTGTGTCTTGATGTAGAACACCAGTGATGGTTGTGTCTTGATGTAGAACACCAGTGATGGTTGTGTCTTGATGTAGAACACCTGTGATAGTTGTGTCTTGATGTAGAACACCTGTGATAGTTGTGTCTTGATGTAGAACACCTGTGATGGTTGTGTCTTGATGTAGAACACCAGTGATAGTTGTGTCTTGATGTAGAACACCAGTGATGGTTGTGTCTTGATGTAGAACACCAGTGATGGTTGTGTCTTGATGTAGAACACCAGTGATAGTTGTGTCATGATGTAGAACACCAGTGATGGTTGTGTCTTGATGTAGAACACCAGTGATAGTTGTGTCTTGATGTAGAACACCAGTGATGGTTGTGTCTTGATGTAGAACACCAGTGATAGTTGTGTCTTGATGTAGAACACCAGTGATGGTGGTGTCTTGATGTAGAACACCAGTGATGGTTGTGTCTTGATGTAGAACACCAGTGATGGTTGTGTCTTGATGTAGAACACCAGTGATGGTTGTGTCTTGATGTAGAACACCAGTGATAGTTGTGTCTTGATGTAGAACACCAGTGATGGTTGTGTCTTGATGTAGAACACCAGTGATGGTTGTGTCTTGATGTAGAACACCAGTGATGGTTGTGTCTTGATGTAGAACACCTGTGATAGTTGTGTCTTGATGTAGAACACCTGTGATAGTTGTGTCTTGATGTAGAACACCAGTGATGGTTGTGTCTTGATGTAGAGCACCAGTGATAGTTGTGTCTTGATGTAGAACACCAGTGATAGTGGTGTCTTGATGTAGAACACCAGTGATAGTTGTGTCTTGATGTAGAACACCAGTGATAGTTGTGTCTTGATGTAGAACACCAGTGATAGTGGTGTCTTGATGTAGAACACCTGTGATGGTTGTGTCTTGATGTAGAACACCAGTGATAGTGGTGTCTTGATGTAGAACACCTGTGATAGTGGTGTCTTGATGTAGAACACCAGTGATGGTTGTGTCTTGATGTAGAACACCAGTGATAGTTGTGTCTTGATGTAGAACACCAGTGATAGTTGTGTCTTGATGTAGAACACCAGTGATGGTTGTGTCTTGATGTAGAACACCAGTGATAGTGGTGTCTTGATGTAGAACACCAGTGATGGTTGTGTCTTGATGTAGAACACCAGTGATAGTGGTGTCTTGATGTAGAACACCAGTGATGGTTGTGTCTTGATGTAGAACACCAGTGATAGTGGTGTCTTGATGTAGAACACCAGTGATGGTTGTGTCTTGATGTAGAACACCAGTGATAGTGGTGTCTTGATGTAGAACACCAGTGATGGTTGTGTCTTGATGTAGAACACCAGTGATGGTTGTGTCTTGATGTAGAACACCAGTGATGGTTGTGTCTTGATGTAGAACACCAGTGATAGTGGTGTCTTGATGTAGAACACCAGTGATGGTTGTGTCTTGATGTAGAACACCAGTGATGGTTGTGTCTTGATGTAGAACACCAGTGATGGTTGTGTCTTGATGTAGAACACCAGTGATAGTGGTGTCTTGATGTAGAACACCAGTGATGGTTGTGTCTTGATGTAGAACACCAGTGATGGTTGTGTCTTGATGTAGAACACCAGTGATGGTTGTGTCTTGATGTAGAACACCAGTGATAGTTGTGTCTTGATGTAGAACACCAGTGATAGTTGTGTCTTGATGTAGAACACCTGTGATGGTTGTGTCTTGATGTAGAACACCAGTGATGGTTGTGTCTTGATGTAGAACACCAGTGATGGTGGTGTCTTGATGTAGAACACCAGTGATAGTGGTGTCTTGATGTAGAACACCAGTGATGGTTGTGTCTTGATGTAGAACACCAGTGATGGTTGTGTCTTGATGTAGAACACCAGTGATAGTGGTGTCTTGATGTAGAACACCAGTGATGGTTGTGTCTTGATGTAGAACACCAGTGATAGTGGTGTCTTGATGTAGAACACCAGTGATGGTGGTGTCTTGATGTAGAACACCAGTGATGGTTGTGTCTTGATGTAGAACACCAGTGATGGTTGTGTCTTGATGTAGAACACCAGTGATAGTGGTGTCTTGATGTAGAACACCAGTGATGGTTGTGTCTTGATGTAGAACACCAGTGATGGTTGTGTCTTGATGTAGAACACCAGTGATGGTTGTGTCTTGATGTAGAACACCAGTGATAGTGGTGTCTTGATGTAGAACACCAGTGATGGTTGTGTCTTGATGTAGAACACCAGTGATGGTTGTGTCTTGATGTAGAACACCAGTGATGGTTGTGTCTTGATGTAGAACACCAGTGATAGTTGTGTCTTGATGTAGAACACCAGTGATAGTTGTGTCTTGATGTAGAACACCTGTGATGGTTGTGTCTTGATGTAGAACACCAGTGATGGTTGTGTCTTGATGTAGAACACCAGTGATGGTGGTGTCTTGATGTAGAACACCAGTGATAGTGGTGTCTTGATGTAGAACACCTGTGATGGTTGTGTCTTGATGTAGAACACCTGTGATGGTTGTGTCTTGATGTAGAACACCTGTGATAGTGGTGTCTTGATGTAGAACACCTGTGATGGTTGTGTCTTGATGTAGAACACCAGTGATAGTGGTGTCTTGATGTAGAACACCTGTGATAGTTGTGTCTTGATGTAGAACACCTGTGATGGTTGTGTCTTGATGTAGAACACCAGTGATAGTGGTGTCTTGATGTAGAACACCTGTGATGGTTGTGTCTTGATGTAGAACACCTGTGATGGTTGTGTCTTGATGTAGAACACCAGTGATGGTTGTGTCTTGATGTAGAACACCAGTGATGGTTGTGTCTTGATGTAGAACACCAGTGATGGTTGTGTCTTGATGTAGAACACCTGTGATGATTGTGTCTTGATGTAGAACACAAGTGATGGTTGTGTCTTGATGTAGAACACCAGTGATAGTGGTGTCTTGATGTAGAACACCTGTGATGGTGGTGTCTTGATGTAGAACACCAGTGATAGTGGTGTCTTGATGTAGAACACCAGTGATAGTGGTGTCTTGATGTAGAACACCTGTGATGGTTGTGTCTTGATGTAGAACACCAGTGATAGTGGTGTCTTGATGTAGAACACCAGTGATAGTGGTGTCTTGATGTAGAACACCTGTGATGGTGGTGTCTTGATGTAGAACACCAGTGATAGTGGTGTCTTGATGTAGAACACCTGTGATAGTGGTGTCTTGATGTAGAACACCAGTGATAGTGGTGTCTTGATGTAGAACACCTGTGATAGTGGTGTCTTGATGTAGAACACCTGTGATGGTGGTGTCTTGATGTAGAACACCAGTGATAGTGGTGTCTTGATGTAGAACACCTGTGATAGTGGTGTCTTGATGTAGAACACCAGTGATAGTGGTGTCTTGATGTAGAACACCAGTGATAGTGGTGTCTTGATGTAGAACACCTGTGATGGTTGTGTCTTGATGTAGAACACCTGTGATAGTGGTGTCTTGATGTAGAACACCTGTGATGGTTGTGTCTTGATGTAGAACACCAGTGATGGTGGTGTCTTGATGTAGAACACCTGTGATAGTTGTGTCTTGATGTAGAACACCTGTGATAGTTGTGTCTTGATGTAGAACACCAGTGATAGTGGTGTCTTGATGTAGAACACCTGTGATGGTTGTGTCTTGATGTAGAACACCAGTGATGGTGGTGTCTTGATGTAGAACACCTGTGATAGTTGTGTCTTGATGTAGAACACCAGTGATAGTGGTGTCTTGATGTAGAACACCAGTGATAGTGGTGTCTTGATGTAGAACACCAGTGATGGTTGTGTCTTGATGTAGAACACCAGTGATGGTTGTGTCTTGATGTAGAACACCAGTGATGGTTGTGTCTTGATGTAGAACACCTGTGATGGTTGTGTCTTGATGTAGAACACCTGTGATAGTGGTGTCTTGATGTAGAACACCTGTGATGGTTGTGTCTTGATGTAGAACACCAGTGATGGTGGTGTCTTGATGTAGAACACCTGTGATAGTTGTGTCTTGATGTAGAACACCTGTGATAGTTGTGTCTTGATGTAGAACACCAGTGATAGTGGTGTCTTGATGTAGAACACCTGTGATGGTTGTGTCTTGATGTAGAACACCAGTGATGGTGGTGTCTTGATGTAGAACACCTGTGATAGTTGTGTCTTGATGTAGAACACCAGTGATAGTGGTGTCTTGATGTAGAACACCAGTGATAGTGGTGTCTTGATGTAGAACACCAGTGATGGTTGTGTCTTGATGTAGAACACCAGTGATGGTTGTGTCTTGATGTAGAACACCAGTGATGGTTGTGTCTTGATGTAGAACACCAGTGATAGTGGTGTCTTGATGTAGAACACCAGTGATGGTTGTGTCTTGATGTAGAACACCAGTGATGGTTGTGTCTTGATGTAGAACACCAGTGATGGTTGTGTCTTGATGTAGAACACCTGTGATGGTTGTGTCTTGATGTAGAACACCAGTGATGGTTGTGTCTTGATGTAGAACACCAGTGATGGTTGTGTCTTGATGTAGAACACCAGTGATGGTTGTGTCTTGATGTAGAACACCAGTGATGGTTGTGTCTTGATGTAGAACACCAGTGATGGTTGTGTCTTGATGTAGAACACCTGTGATGGTTGTGTCTTGATGTAGAACACCAGTGATGGTTGTGTCTTGATGTAGAACACCAGTGATAGTTGTGTCTTGATGTAGAACACCAGTGATAGTTGTGTCTTGATGTAGAACACCAGTGATGGTTGTGTCTTGATGTAGAACACCAGTGATGGTTGTGTCTTGATGTAGAACACCTGTGATAGTTGTGTCTTGATGTAGAACACCTGTGATAGTTGTGTCTTGATGTAGAACACCTGTGATAGTTGTGTCTTGATGTAGAACACCTGTGATGGTTGTGTCTTGATGTAGAACACCAGTGATGGTTGTGTCTTGATGTAGAACACCAGTGATAGTTGTGTCTTGATGTAGAACACCAGTGATAGTTGTGTCTTGATGTAGAACACCAGTGATGGTTGTGTCTTGATGTAGAACACCAGTGATGGTTGTGGCATGCAAAGAGTACGTAACCTTTATTCGGCGCATGGACACACCCTCATTTACAGGCTATCTCCCCCAACCAGCGAACCAGGTTGCTAAGAGTTGATGATGGGGCCCCATCGTTCAACTAGTGACCAGGTTCTAGCCAATAAGAAGGTGGGATTGACAATCGCAGAGGTTATGTGGATACCGCTCTCCTGTCTGCCCTTGTCATTCCCATTCTAGAGCTGGTTGAAGCACGGTCTGCTATCTTGTGGCTTCTATTTCTGCCTTGCTTACCGTGGAGTGCACTATATTTATCACTGTACATAGTGTACATATTGCTGTTATAATTGGTGAAGGATAATATAAGTCTAAACTTTTTCTACTGTGTTTATTTGCTCCCATTACACCTGGGATAACAGGCCATTTGAAATCCTAGGTTGTAATATGGGTAGCCTGTCCGAGAGCTGGACTTAGAGAAACGGTTGAGCTTAGGGTGAAGCTTGTAGCAGGAACATTGTGTAGCTTGCTGTTTCGCTTCGCTTTACAAATTTTGCGTGTCAGTTGCTTATGATCAGCCTTGCTATTGTGTGATCGTTCAACAGCTCGCTACTAGCTTGTTCAGTGTGCTCGCTTCGCTACGGTCAATCTTGTGTGCAGTCGGCTTTGCTTGTATGCGTATTCTGCAATCGTACTGTGCATAGCTAAGCGTGTTCTGCAAATTAACGTGTTACGTTGGGGTATTCGTACTGTGCATAGCGAATAACTTATGCCACCTAGACGAGTCAGACGCCTGGTGTCGGCATATACTTTGCATAACCTACCTAAATTGTCCCTACAGCGTTGTTGGCAAATTGCTCGTTCCATTGGCATTCCCTATAAACGCACTCTTACAGCTGCGCAACTGCGTTCACTTATTGCTGACATACTTATTGAAGAAGAGATGGCACATCAAACTCCTCCCTCTACGGGAGCTAGGGCAAAAACTACTATGTTCTCGCAGGAGGAAGATGATACACCTACGGAGCAAAATGGTCAGTATAGTGCAGCTGGGTTGTCTCAGGGTGAATCAGCGTCGTTGGCACTTGAGCTGGCAAAAATCAATCTTGAGCAAACTAGGGAACAGAGAGCATTCGCAAGGGAAGAATTTGATAGGGAAAGAGAAAGGAGGCAGTTTTCGCATTCTGTAAACGATTTCAGTTTACAAAAAGCAGTACAGCTTGTTCCCCGCTTCAATGAGGCCGAACCAGAGCAATTTTTCGAAAGCTTCGAAAATCAGGCTCGAGCCTTGAGGTGGCCGGAACAGCACTGGGCAGCGTTGGTTCATACAGCATTATTGGGTAAGGCACAGGAATTTACGTCGGTATTAACTGACGCTGAATTCTCTGATTATCAAGTAGTGAAGACCACAGTGTTGGGAGCATATACATGTATCCCAGCTAAATATCGTAAGACCTTCAAATTGAACAGGCGGCAGCTTGGTCAATCCCTGGTGGACTTTGTGAGACAGCAAACCAAAGCTTTTACCAGCTGGTATAAAGCGAGTGGTGTCTCTAACTTTGAGGAGCTGGTGCAGCTTATTCTGATTGATAACCTGCTGGAGTCTGTGGGACCAGAGGTTCGTGTCTTTCTGCAGGATCGTGACTTAACCACTGCATTGGAGGCGGCCAGGTTGGCTGATACCTTCGAAACGAACCGCTCCTTGTCCGAGCGGTCCCGTCTCTCTTTTCAACAGTCTGGCGTGAGCAGAGATCGACAACATTGGAGAATGAAGTGCCAGCCGGAGGGAGAGCGTCTACGTCATCCAACCAAGTCACCTGGTGAGCCACGCTTCTCAACATATGGTCCCCCTGCGGAGAGGCAAACTACTTATGGAGCATCTCGACAACAATATCCAGAGAGGCACCAGCCAGAACGACACCACTTGCAACGTCATCAGGGAGTAAAGGGCAAGCCTGTCGTCTGCTTCAGGTGTAATAAAGTAGGTCACATCAGTTCCAACTGCCCCCAAAAACCTCAACCCATCGGGAAAATCTCTAATATCCCTAGTAACATGTCCCCTAGAGAAGTAGAAAAAGGTATGGCCCCTTATTATTGCGAAAGTCTTATTTCCCTTCAGGAAAACTCAGAACCAACTAAAGTAAATACCTTTAGAGATACTGGAGCATATTGCTCACTTGTCAGAGAAGGAATATTACCCCTTTCAGAGAATACTTCCTTGAATTCCTCAGTTTTATTGGAAGCCTATGGAGGAGCTATATATTCTGTTCCTTTGCATAAAATTTATGTACAGTGCAAATATTACACTGGGTACTTGACTGTAGGTATCTCAAAAGGATTTCCCATGAAAAATGCCATGTTATTACTGGGTAATAACATTACTACTGTTACTTCGTGTCCTGAACCTATAATGATTAATGCTTCTCCAGTGTTGGCCATAACTCGGGCAACATCCCAAGGGTTGTCTGGGGAGAATGTTGACCTATCCTTGGACGACTCCGATCTCGGAATAGCCACGTTGTTTTATGAGACACACCGGCCGGAGTCTCGTAAATCAAGTGAACAGACCCCGATCAAGCCTTCCTATTCCCAGGTTGCAGGATTGCCAGATGTCTCTGTTTCCATGCCCGAGGGACTGTCCTTCCGGGAGGAACAACGAAAGGACCCTTCTTTAAAATTCGCTTTTGAGGCAGCCATGGGTAAATCCTCTTTGGGTCATCCAGTCAAGTATGAAGTTAAAAATGATTATTTGGTATGCACTGAGACTGGTAAGGAGATAGAGGGCCGGCAATTATACGACAGGTTAGTGGTTCCAACCAAGTATAGACCTCAGATATTAAATATAGCTCATAATACGTCATTAGGAGGTCACTTAGGAATTACAAAAACCTTGTATAGAATCACAAAAGAATTTTATTGGCCAAAATTAAAGAAAGATGTGAAGAATCATATTAGGTGTTGCCGAGAATGTCAGCAAGTTGGAAAACCTGGACATTCCATTAAACCTGCACCTCTCCAACCCATACCTGCTGATGGAGAACCTTTTGCAGATTTAATTATAGATTGTGTAGGTCCACTACCTAAGTCAAAGTCTGGAAATCAGTATTTATTTACAATTATGGATAAAGTAACCAGATATCCTGAAGCGATCCCAATGCGTAGTATCAATACTAAAGCTATTCTCAAAGCTTTAACAAAATTCATTTTTTGGCAGTCCTAAAACTATACAAAGTGATCAAGGTACTAACTTCACTGCCAAAGCATTTAGGGAAGTATTAACTAGGTTAGGGATAATTCACAACTTATCCACTGCCTATCACCCTCAGTCCCAAGGCGCCTTGGAAAGATTCCACCAAACATTAAAAACAATGATGAGAAGTTTTTGCATGCACTTTCCGACAGATTGGGATGAATCTCTACCGTTGTTGCTGTTCTCAGTACGAGAAACGGTGCAAGAGTCTAGTTTAATATTTTATTTAGGTTAGGATGTATTTGTGGTAACCCCCCTTTCAAGCTCTTTTTTTTATCCCCTGATGTGGGGGTTTTTTTTTAGTGAGGGGATACGGGCTACCGTCCGCTTGTATCTTGGACCTATGTTGGCCTATCTGACTGCTGTCTCACTCTGAGTTTAGGGTTTGGCTTTTGGTCACTAGGAAAGCTGAGCTCTATCTAAGAGTTGGATGGTGGAGAGGATAGGCGGTCCCATTATTTTGTGCCATGGCGGCACGGTTACCACTGGGAGGTGGCAGCCTAATCCTGAGCCTTCTCGGGGGTGGGGGTGTGGCATGCAAAGAGTACGTAACCTTTATTCGGCGCATGGACACACCCTCATTTACAGGCTATCTCCCCCAACCAGCGAACCAGGTTGCTAAGAGTTGATGATGGGGCCCCATCGTTCAACTAGTGACCAGGTTCTAGCCAATAAGAAGGTGGGATTGACAATCGCAGAGGTTATGTGGATACCGCTCTCCTGTCTGCCCTTGTCATTCCCACTCTAGAGCTGGTTGAAGCACGGTCTGCTATCTTGTGGCTTCTATTTCTGCCTTGCTTACCGTGGAGTGCACTATATTTATCACTGTACATAGTGTACATATTGCTGTTATAATTGGTGAAGGATAATATAAGTCTAAACTTTTTCTACTGTGTTTATTTGCTCCCATTACACCTGGGATAACAGGCCATTTGAAATCCTAGGTTGTAATATCTTGATGTAGAACACCAGTGATGATTGTGTCTTGATGTAGAACACCAGTGATATTTGTGTCTTGATGTAGAACACCAGTGATAGTTGTGTCTTGATGTAGAACACCAGTGATTGTTGTGTCTTGATGTAGAACACCAGTGATGGTTGTGTCTTGATGTAGAACACCAGTGATGGTTGTGTCTTGATGTAGAACACCTGTGATGGTTGTGTCTTGATGTAGAACACCAGTGATGGTTGTGTCTTGATGTAGAACACCTGTGATAGTTGTGTCTTGATGTAGAACACCTGTGATAGTTGTGTCTTGATGTAGAACACCTGTGATAGTTGTGTCTTGATGTAGAACACCTGTGATGGTTGTGTCTTGATGTAGAACACCAGTGATGGTTGTGTCTTGATGTAGAACACCAGTGATAGTTGTGTCTTGATGTAGAACACCAGTGATAGTTGTGTCTTGATGTAGAACACCAGTGATGGTTGTGTCTTGATGTAGAACACCAGTGATGGTTGTGTCTTGATGTAGAACACCAGTGATAGTGGTGTCTTGATGTAGAACACCAGTGATGGTTGTGTCTTGATGTAGAACACCAGTGATAGTGGTGTCTTGATGTAGAACACCAGTGATGGTTGTGTCTTGATGTAGAACACCAGTGATGGTTGTGTCTTGATGTAGAACACCAGTGATGGTTGTGTCTTGATGTAGAACACCTGTGATGGTTGTGTCTTGATGTAGAACACCAGTGATGGTTGTGTCTTGATGTAGAACACCTGTGATAGTTGTGTCTTGATGTAGAACACCTGTGATAGTTGTGTCTTGATGTAGAACACCTGTGATAGTTGTGTCTTGATGTAGAACACCTGTGATAGTTGTGTCTTGATGTAGAACACCTGTGATAGTTGTGTCTTGATGTAGAACACCTGTGATAGTTGTGTCTTGATGTAGAACACCTGTGATAGTTGTGTCTTGATGTAGAACACCTGTGATAGTTGTGTCTTGATGTAGAACACCAGTGATGGTTGTGTCTTGATGTAGAACACCTGTGATAGTTGTGTCTTGATGTAGAACACCTGTGATAGTTGTGTCTTGATGTAGAACACCTGTGATAGTTGTGTCTTGATGTAGAACACCTGTGATAGTTGTGTCTTGATGTAGAACACCTGTGATAGTTGTGTCTTGATGTAGAACACCTGTGATAGTTGTGTCTTGATGTAGAACACCAGTGATGGTTGTGTCTTGATGTAGAACACCAGTGATGGTTGTGTCTTGATGTAGAACACCAGTGATGGTTGTGTCTTCATGTAGAACACCTGTGATGGTTGTGTCTTGATGTAGAACACCAGTGATGGTTGTGTCTTGATGTAGAACACCAGTGATGGTTGTGTCTTGATGTAGAACACCAGTGATGGTTGTGTCTTGATGTAGAACACCTGTGATGGTTGTGTCTTGATGTAGAACACCTGTGATGGTTGTGTCTTGATGTAGAACACCAGTGATGGTTGTGTCTTGATGTAGAACACCTGTGATAGTTGTGTCTTGATGTAGAACACCAGTGATAGTTGTGTCTTGATGTAGAACACCAGTGATAGTTGTGTCTTGATGTAGAACACCAGTGATTGTTGTGTCTTGATGTAGAACACCAATGATGATTGTGTCTTGATGTAGAACACCAGTGATAGTTGTGTCTTGATGTAGAACACCAGTGATTGTTGTGTCTTGATGTAGAACACCAGTGATAGTTGTGTCTTGATGTAGAACACCTGTGATAGTTGTGTCTTGATGTAGAACACCAGTGATAGTTGTGTCTTGATGTAGAACACCAGTGATAGTTGTGTCTTGATGTAGAACACCAGTGATAGTTGTGTCTTGATGTAGAACACCAGTGATAGTTGTGTCTTGATGTAGAACACCAGTGATAGTTGTGTCTTGATGTAGAACACCAGTGATAGTTGTGTCTTGATGTAGAACACCAGTGATGGTTGTGTCTTGATGTAGAACACCAGTGATGGTTGTGTCTTGATGTAGAACACCTGTGATGGTTGTGTCTTGATGTAGAACACCAGTGATGGTTGTGTCTTGATGTAGAACACCTGTGATAGTTGTGTCTTGATGTAGAACACCAGTGATAGTTGTGTCTTGATGTAGAACACCAGTGATAGTTGTGTCTTGATGTAGAACACCAGTGATGATTGTGTCTTGATATAGAACACCAGTGATAGTTGTGTCTTGATGTAGAACACCAGTGATAGTTGTGTCTTGATGTAGAACACCAGTGATGATTGTGTCTTGATGTAGAACACCAGTGATATTTGTGTCTTGATGTAGAACACCAGTGATAGTTGTGTCTTGATGTAGAACACCTGTGATAGTTGTGTCTTGATGTAGAACACCAGTGATAGTTGTGTCTTGATGTAGAACACCAGTGATTGTTGTGTCTTGATGTAGAACACCAGTGATGATTGTGTCTTGATGTAGAACACCAGTGATGGATTATGAGTTATTAT
>NW_027199837.1:12500-27539 GCF_038502225.1 Cherax quadricarinatus | reverse complement strand
TGTCCCATGCAGCATTCTCAGACTTGTACTCTTATACGCTACTACGATAGCCTTCAGCAGAATGCATTAATTAACAATATTAAATAACTACTAAGAATGCATGAACTCAGCACTCCCATGCACACCCCAATTACACACAATCGTTCTCTCTTGCACTTATCACTCCCTCACGCACATGCACACCAAACCAACATCTTTCGTTTGGCAAGCCCGTTTGGTACCCCCCCGTTTTTTTATCTAATGCTTTACACAACAATCTAAACCCACTTCCCCCCCCCCCTCACAACTCTAGCAACTCCCCAACAGTTATGGACCTGTAACCCTCAGTGAAAGCTCCCTCCCATCTCCTCCCATAAATTCCCCGATTCCTATTCATTGTCCTACAAAAAATCCTCGCTAAAACTCTTTTCCTCGTCTCCCCATTATCCACCCCTCTCATTCCCCACGATATGTACACGAAATCCACCATGATATAAGCTACTCCCCGTGCCACATTCTCCCCCACCCCCCCTATATCAAGACTCAGCGCTCTCAACACTGACACCCCAGTTCCTCCTATCCTCCTGACCACTTTCCCCAGCCATTCCCTCACACTCCCCAAAAAATCGCAAAAGTATACCACGTGATAGGCTGTTTCCAACTCCCCACATAACCCACACCAACCCTCCTCTACCACACGTCTGTTTCTGAGGACTGATCCAGTAGGCAGAATCCCATGTAAAAATTTAAACATGATCTCTCGCACCCTGGGCCCTAACTTTAGTTTACCGAACAGACTCCATATAGCTCCCCATGCATACATCGGGAACAGCCCCTCAACTGGGGCCGTCTCCTCTACCCTCAATATTCGATATAAATCCCTCACCTTTAATTTGTCTGGCTCGCGCGCCCACAAAAGTGCCCTCAACAAAATCTCACACTCCCTCCATTCCCCACCCACATACATTCCCCTCAAAATATCATGTAACCTTTGCATGCATGTCCCCCTCTGTCCCCCTAATCTTTTCCACTCCCACCTGACAAAAATGCATTTCACCCTCCTTCCCAGGTCCAACAGACCTAAACCTCCCTTCCTCACCGGCAAAGTCACCACCTCCCTCTTCATCCATTCACATCCTGAGCCCCATAAGAACCTAAAAACACTTCTAAGGATACGAGTAATGTCAGCTCTCAGCAATGGAAAAACTGCTGCTACATACCATACCTTACTGTACAGCAATACGTTAATAACAATCGCCCGTTGCAACAATGTCAAGTGATAAGACCGCAACATCCCCAACCGATGTTCCACGCGTTCCACCATTCTCAACGAATTCGCCTCCCTAGCCTCCCGTATGGTCGCTCTATACGAAATGCCACATATTAATAACTGACCTTCCTGCCTTCTCACCACATCACAGTCCCAATCAACTCTGTCTCTCCACTCCCCTAGCCCCATGATCTTTGTTTTCTCAACGTTTACCGTCATGCCTGTCGCCCCTCCAAACATGCCAACCACCCCTCCCAACTCTCCCAATCTTGTTCCCTTCCGGACTAGGAGTGTCGTGTCATCCACGTAACCTACCACATGATGCCTAATCAAGCCCTCCCTCGACCCCTCCCCACCACACACTCTGGTCTCAACCAACCTATAAAATGGATCTTGCACACATGCGAATAATAACTGTGATAGCGGGCAACCCTGCCTCAAGCCCCTATCCATGTTCACCACACCTCCCACACGTCCATTGATCTGAATTCTCGCTTTTGCCCCTTTATACAACGTTTCAACCCACCCCACAATCTCATCCCCAAAACCTTGTTTGTTAAGGATCTGTCTTAAACCCTCCCTTTCCACCTGATCATAAGCACCCTGCCAATCAATCGCCACCATACCCCCTCCTTCCTGCGTCCCCTCAAAACTCTCAACAAACCCCTTTAGAATTCCGTGCCCCATGACCATCGACCGTCCTGGCAACCCTAGTTGACCTTTTGAAACTACACGTCCCACTACACATTTTAACCTATTCCCCAAAATCTTCGCGAACAATTTATAGTCCGCACACATGAGAGTAATCGCCCTGTAATCCTTAAGTGTACTCTGCCCCTTACCCTTGGGCACAAGCACTACGACCCCTGTACTGTGCTTCTCGCCCAATTCTCCCCCCTCTTTCATTCTGTTGAACAGCGTTACTAAAAAATCCCTTAACAGATCCCAATGTTTTAAGTAAAATTCACTTGGTAGTCCATCAATACCTGGTGCTTTGCCTCTGCACATGTCTACAAGCGCTCTCCATATCTCCCCCTCTTCAATCTCCCCACCCAAAGCTTCCCTGTCCTTACTCCCCAGAGCTACGGGCTCTACAGCACACACCCCATCAAGATCCTCTCTATTAACTCCTTTACTTTTCCAATAATGCCCATACCACGCATCCGCGAATATACTCATCACCTCCGTTGTTTTTAACACCTGCCCCTCCCTAAACCCTTTCACCTCAGTGTGCACTTCCAAATCTGCTATTGTGGTCGCTGTCCTCCTCTGCTGTTGTCTCCTCAACACACATGCCGATGGCTTATCCCCCCAAAGCACTTCCTCCACACCCGCCTGCACCCGCACCGCATGAAATCTCTCCTCCTGCACCTCTCTTATCCTGCTCTTCAGATCATCTATTGCCTCTGTTTGGAATACCCCTCCCACTACTCCTTGTTCATGATAGTATCCTATTCTACTTTCCAAATAATTTGTTAATCCATACTTCAGTCGATTTATCCGCTTCCCCTCACCCACGTAAAACCTACGAATCCTCTCCTTGGCCACACTGTCCCACCAACGTACAACATTATCAACCCTTTTTGCCTCCTCACTTAGCTTCCTCCACAGCGAAGCAAACCCCTCCTCCACTTCCTCATCCTCAAGGAGTCGCGTGTTTAATTTCCAGTAGCTTTCAAACCGTTTCACTAACGAGTCCCATGCTACCCCCACCACCACTGCCCTGTGATCTGAATAAATTGCTTCTATAGTGTTAAAAGACTCCACTGAAACCCCTTGCGTTATATAGATCCTATCCAGTCTAGCTGCGTATTCCCTCCTTACGTACGTATGTTGCACTTCACCTATTCCACCCCAAAATGCATCTCGTACCCCAATATCTCTACACAGGTCTCGCAACACGTTTGAAAAATATCCTGCCCCCGCTGGCATCGCATCAAATCTCCGTATTATACAATTCCAATCTCCCCCAATCAATGCAACCCTGGGCAGTGCTCTCAAGAAATACACCAGATCATCCCTTACAAAAGCCGATTTTACCCTCGCATCATTCTCCGCCGGAGCATACACTCCAACAAAGGACACGCGTTCACGCATCCACCACCCGTCCACTCTCATTATTCTTCCCTCACCCCCCCCCCCTCAAACCTTTGCAAAACAAACGGGCTTGCCTCTCGAATTAAAACACCTACTCCACCTTTTAAACGTGTCGTTGGAGTTACAAAAGCCCTATATCCATCCACCTCCAGCAATTTTCCTATTTTCAAGTTATGCTCTTGTATAAAGACAACATCTACCTTATAACGATACAGCAGTCCTCGCAACCATACACACTTACCACTCTTACATAAACCATTAACATTAATTGTCATACACCTTAGGCCTGCTTACGTTTTCCACCCACTTTTCCCCACCACATTTTTCCGCTGTCCAGTAACCTCATACACACCGTCCTTGGCACTCACCCCATCCCCTCCACTCCTAACCCCTTGCTGGCGTTTCTTTTTCTCTGTGCCTCTACACACACCTTCAATCCCCGCCTTTTTCCCTGGTCTTTGTGCTGGAGTGAGGACGTCATCCGAGTCAGAAGTGACAGCTGCCCGCTTCCTCGACACTTCCTCTTCCGCCATGCTAGTCTCCTGACCTTCCTCATTGTGCACCTCCACCTCTATCACCTCATTCCCCTTCTCACTACTTGGCCAAGCCGACATTACATTCCTTTCTTCAGACCCGCATGCTTCCCCTTGTCCCTGTACCTGGTCTCCCGTCGTTACCTCTGTCAAGGCTTCCTCCGATTTAGGGAACATCTCCTGCAAAACTGTCTCAAGCACTACGTCAATTTCAACGTCATTTGGTACGTCCTTGTCCGCCTCGTGAATCACATCCTCATCAGACGCACTCAATTGCTGCACTGCACCCTCATGCTCCACCTCACGTTGCATTTCCTCCACTTCCTCACTCCACAACCGACCACGCCTACGTCCATCCTGGCGGTTCTGATCTGTCACTGTAGGTCCTCGCCTCGTAATGTCACTTCTTGGTATTCCCTGGCCAGTCCTCCGCCGCACACATTCAGCCGCTATGTGATCATAACCATCACACAGTCTACAAGTTCTACGTTGGCCAGCGTAAGTTACGAGTATTTGTGTCCTAAATTCATCTAAGAACACATACGAAGGTATAGGTTGCCTCAGAGTCATCTTTAGGTTAAAACTACCTTCCGGATAACCCACATAAGCCCCTGCCGTCCACTTGCCTGGTTGAGCTACGTGTACAGTTCCAAACTTCCCGAACACACTACGTAGGTCAGCTTCATTTGCCTCGAAAGGCACATTACGTAACTTTACATACGTAAATTGACTCGAAACATCGACCATCTTTACCAGGATGCCCTCGTTAACCTCGATAGCAACATCCTGATATTGAGCAAGTAGATCCTCATACACGTGTGATGACAGCAGTTTCACGAACATTCGGTAGTTTCCATTTAAGGCTACACCGTAAAGGTCGCAATCCTCGATTCCATATGTCTCTCGAATAATCAGAGGCAACAACGTCAACGCCGAATCTTGATTAATTGTACCTCTCAGTAATTCTATGCCGACAGTGTTAATTCTGCGTCTCACCCCAACCACCATTGTGACAGCCTGGCTAGCACTTGCGCCTGTCAGAGAGGAGTAGCAAAAACGTCCACCCTCACCGGCAGCTGGGCGAGGAATGTTCCCCGAATTAAGCCTGAATGACTTCCACATCCCCCCCAGGCGCTGTATAATCCTCCGGGTTTAGAGCTTCCCTCTTGATTATAATAATAATAATAATCCAAGATTTCCGTGCCATAATGTGATAGGTACTACCAATATATTTAAATAACTTTATATATGTTGAAGGTATGATTTCATCTCTATTTTGGGTATTAAAGCATTCTTGACCCTGGCGTAGTCAGACTTTAATTAAACCCATTAGCCCACCAATTAAACTCAAAAACAAGCGCTAAACTCGTAGGTCAGTCAGCACTTATAACTTGACAAAGTGTCAACTGATCCGCTTCAACCTTCCATTACTATCCTTTATATAGGAAAAGCGCTAAACTCGCAAGTGTTGTGCTGTACAGCACTTGTGGAATGGGAGGCGAACATTCTTGATTAAAAAAGATAGTAACTCTGATTCACTACTATGTTTTACTTAGAGAAATGTGCGGATTGTTGCAGACATGTTGCGGTTTACTCTTCATCATGTTGTATACCCTCCAGGAACCTAGTATCTGTACCCTGACACACTCGAAAGGCCCAGGAGCTGCAGCTTAACACCCTCCTGAGGCACAGGAGTTGTACATTAGCATTTTTATGTAAAACCTTTAATTATTGTTTACAATAATATGCTGTAATATGTGGAACACATGCTGTTCTGGTCCGCCTCATGGTGAGAGAAAGCCCATAATGCGAGCCAAAACAGCATGGGTTCGACGCCTTGGCTAGTGCAGTGTTGTTATTGATACATCACTATATTGGTATACTTGATATATTTAGCTGCCAGATTAACCTCCCTGAAAACCTGTGTTGTCTGCAGACATCCTCAGTCTTACACACTTAACTTTAACATATATCCAACAATTTCATCCTCATTGCTTTCATAGAGAATAAAAATGCACAGTACCGTGACTGGAACAATTAAATAAACCCGCACATACAAGAATGAAATTTATGACGTCTGGGTGGGACTTGTACCATTAACCAGTCACACACAAGCACGAAGGGAAGGTAGCCAGTATATGTATGAGAAAGGGCGGAGGGCGGCTCGCCCTCTGCTTCCTCTCCTATATTTACTGATTATCTCCCATTACCCAAGTGTTGTGTAACCCATACAGGCTTAGCGTTTCCCCTTAAATATAATTACGGGATGACATATTGGGGTCACAAAGCTGATGTTTACTTATGTATATATTATGAACATCCTGGGCGGCTTGAAGTGTATATAGCGACTGTTAGAAGGAAGCGTAATTTACATAAATTATTTATTGTATACCTGTTTGATAGGGGATGGTGGTTTTATTATATATTTATTCATTATGTTGTAATATAATGTTTTAAATAAAATAAAAAAATAATTACCGTTGGCTCATGGCTAGTGGTGAGAGGTGTATGATAAACAATGTTACTGTTAGACGCTTGACTGGTATATTGGGACTCGCACTGCCATGTTCCCTGCAAGCAGGGGTGGCGCAGGGGTGGCGCAGGGGTGGCGCAGGGGCGGCACAAGGGCAAGGGTGGCTGAGCCACCCCCTATAATTCAAGAAGCCCCCAGATAGAAATAATAACGTTGCTTCGAGATAAGTGCCCTACCATCCCTCTTCCTCTGTCGAGCAGTGCTGGTTAGGTTAGGTCAGGTCTGTCAGGAAACAGGACAAGTGTTTCCTGACAGGAGTCTTAGTCATATGATGACCCACAGCTGGAGCTTTTGGTCATCTGACTGAGGCCTTCCACTGGCTTACCCTTACACCCCTATAAAAATCATAGTTATAGTTATATCAGCAGTTTGTGGCCCTCAAACCCCTCTTACATACAATGTCAGCAGCTGTCCCTGCCTCCTGACACTCTGTGACCATATTCTTACACACTGTACTCCCTCACCTCGCCTCCAGGCTAATGTAGCCAGTAATAATAATAATAATAATAATCTTTATTTCTACAAGTACATGACACAACTTACACAGACTTAGCTAATACACTACATAAAAGACCCTTGTTATGCAGAGTATTTCGGGCAAATTAGGTTAATTTTGTCCCCAGGATGCGACCCCATACCTGTCGACTAACACCCAGGTACCTATTTTACTGCTTAGTGAACATGGATAGCAGGGGTCTATGGTAACACGTCCTAATGTTTTCAGCCGTACCGGGGATCGAGCCATGGGCTTCAATGTGTGAGATGAGTGCGGTACCACTCAAGCTACGGGACACCGCCCCATAGGGATCATACTGTTAATCGAGTGTTCAAACACCTTCCTCACCTCCCAGTAAAGTTCTTTATACTACTTAAACTCTACTTAATTTCTCTGAATGAGATATGAACAGTAATGCACTCTGTAGAGTTACTCTACCTGGAGTTTACCTGGAGAGAGTTCCGGGGGTCAACGCCCCCGCGGCCCGATCTGTGACCAAGATTGATGGACTGAACACATCGACTCCAGGTTGAGGGACTGATTACCTCATTCTCCTCCTCTCCTTACGCCTTCTTTGTATTGGACTGATGAAGCCACTGTGTGGCGAAACGTTTCCTGAATAAAGATTCCCATATGCTGCATAAGTGTCTCATTCTTCAGGCTGTTACTGCTGGCTGCACGCAAACCAACGTACGAGCCACAGCCCGGCTGGTCAGGTACCGACTTTAGGTGCTTGTCCAGTGCCAGCTTGAAGACTGCCAGGGGTCTATTGGTAATCCCCCTTATGCGGCCAGCAGTAACAGCCTAGTTGATCAGGCCCTGATCCATCGGGAGGTCTGGTCATGGACCGGGCCGCGGGGGCGTTGATCCCCGGAATAACCTCCAGGTAACCTCCAGGTATGTATGCTGGGAGGCAGTTGAACAGTCTCGGGCCCCTGACACTGTATGGTCTCTTAACGTGCTAGTGACACCCCTGCTTTTCATTGGGAGGATGGTGCATCGTCTGCCAAGTCTTTTGCTTTCGTAGTGAGTGATTTTCGTGTGTACATTCTAGTAAACAGATAGAATCAACAACTCTGTTTTCATAGGTAATACTGTTCTTGGACAAGGATACACACTGTGATATTACAATGATTTATTACATAACTATGAAAATGTACGATGATTTGTTACTTTATGATAATAAGGGAAGACAGAATTACACTAGTAAAATACTTACAATAAAGTCTCTGGCAAGTTCTTCCACACCAGTTTCAGAAGTGGCTTCACCCCTGAAGTAGGTCTCATAGGAACGTCCATCTTCAGTCAGCTCGGTAACAGCCTCATAGTTCTCGTGGCCTGGCTGGCAAAGCTCCCGCTTCACACATGGAGGGCCCGGGTTCGATTCCCGGAGGGATAGAAGCATTTCGACGCGTTTCTTTGCACCTGTTGTCCTGTTCACCTAGCAGCAAGTAGGCACCTGGGTGTTAGTCGACTGGTGTGGGTCGCATCCTGGGGGACAATAATGAGGACCCCAGTGGAAATAAGACAGTCCACGATGATGCACTGCCTCTCTTGGGCTATCCTGGGTGGCTGACCCTCCGGGGTTAAAAATCCTAACGAAATCCGTCTCCCTCTCCACCACAGGATCCCTCGAGAGGCTGCTACCCAAGATCACACTCCCTGTTCTCCTTTTAAAAATAAAACATTCGGAGAATTGTGATGATTTTCTTAGGTGAGGTTTGTCAGGAAACAGGACAAGTGTTTCCTGACGCCGGTCTTAGTACAGTGATGACCCACAGCTGGAGCTTTTGGTCACCTGACCGAGGCCTTCCACTGGCTTACCCCTTCACCCATTAGGATTTTTAATGTGATTTTCCTAAATGTTCAGGTTATTTATACTCTTAATATTAACTCTACGAAACCGTAAAGATAGAGCTAAAAACTAGTTACAATTATCCACGTTAAAAGTTTTACTTGACTCTACAGATATATATGAATTAAATATAGATACAATTAATCTGCAGGAAAAATATAATACAATTTTTAAGAAAATAGAAATTAAGAAATGTGTAAGAAATATAATGTCGTGGCTCAGTTGGTAACGCACTCAGCCCACATACAGTGTCCAATTTATCAACATGTCGGTTCTCTGAACCATTCATCTACAAACAGGTGGAAACGTTGAGCATGAACAAATGTTCCTATACACCTAATGTCCTTGTATCATTCCAAGATTGAGTAGTAAGTAGGTACATGTTCTTCAAGATGTTAGTCGACTGTTGTGTGGTCGGCATTCTCTACAAACAGGTGGAAACGTTGAGCATGTTTCCTTACACCTAATGTCCTTGTTCACCTAGTAGTAAGTAGGTACATGGATGTTAGTCGACTGTTGTGGGTGGCATTCTGGGGGGGGGGAGGGAGGTTTGAAAAAGCTGGGGTAGAATAACAACAGCTTAGTCTGTAAAGCTGATGTGTAAAAAAATAAGCTACAGTCAGGTGAGTAAATAAAAGTAGAGAGGAAAACAAACAGAAGGAGCAGCAACAGACAGGAAGACACAGTCAACCTGATCCAACATCACTAAACTAACAGCAGCAGCGGCGACCTTTCCAGGAATCTCTTGAGCCAGATTGGAAAAAAAGGATTACCATTCAAATAGGGATTTATATTAATTTATTTTAGATTTTTTACATTGATTAATCTCAGTATTTGTTTAATTATTATTATTTTATGTATGCTATCCTTGATAATGTTAGGTTTGTCATGGAATGGGACAAGTGTTTCTGACGCGGATCTTAGTCATATGATGACCCACAGCTAGAGCTTTTGGTCATCTGACCGAGTCCTTCTACTGGCTTACCCCTTCACACCTTTATAAGAACTAAATATTCCCTGGTAGTAACATCTCTACTCGTACACTTCACATTTCTCGCTGGGAAAGTGGGGGGGGGGGAGGGCATAAATAATATAGACTTTCCTCTTGCTTTCAGCCTTCCCACAGTTATGACTTTATATTTCTGAAAGTCAGGAACCAGGAAGAAGCTGGCTGAGATACAGTTTGTTTTTTTAAGACTTAGAGTAGCGAGTCACATTCTGAGAATGTTCCAATATTCTGCTGACTGTTTTGTTTACTACTTACAAGAAAAACTTCAAAACTAACATTTGTAATATTTTTTGATATATCTTATTTTTCAAGACAATGAGTGCATCAAGTGTGTCCAAACATTCCCAAGTAACTGAATTTAATAACGTGAAATTAAGAGTATCCAGGAAATTTGTATATATATATATATATAACAACCACGGGGGAGTTGAAAGATAGCTCTAGGCCTTTCGTGTTACAATCAACACATCAGGAGCTTGCAATGTTGCAGAAAGGAAGATGTCTAAGCAAATACGATCACAAGGAACGCCTTCCACTTCATGTGATCGTATTTGTTTGGACATTTTCCTCTTTTCCAACATTGAAAGCTCCTGATGATGTGTTAGTTGCAACACGAAAGGCCTATATTTATCTTTCAACTCCTCCCGTGGTTGTTTTGCATCGTGCTTCGCTTGTTCGCAATGTATATATATATATATATATATATATATATATATATATATATATATATATATATATATATATATATATATATATATATATATATATATATATATATAATGTGTGTACAAAAACTGCTGGAGTTTCTCCTGGTATGATCTGATACAATAATATCAGTTATGAAGTTAGGTTATTAATGCAGATACCATAGTGTGCGGCGCTGAGTGATCTTACGGGTTTAGCACTTTATGGTTGATATAATACCCTCCCCCAGTGTGAGGATAGGGCACTAATGGTGCCCTCCAAGGGGTGGGGGGCGAGGGTAGAGGTAGTAAGCTCCCACCAGGGGGGGGGAAGTTGTGTGTACTCACCTAGTTGAGGTTGCAGGGGTCGAGTCCAGCTCCTGGCCCCGCCTCTTCACTGATCGCTACTAGGTCACTCTCCCTGAACCATGAGCTTTATCATACCTCTGCTTAAAGCTATGTATGGATCCTGCCTCCACTACATCGCTTCCCAAACTATTCCACTTCCTGACTACTCTGTGGCTGAAGAAATACTTCCTAACATCCCTGTGATTCATCTGTGTCTTCAGCTTCCAACTGTGTCCCCTTGTTGCTGTGTCCCATCTCTGGAACATCCTGTCTTTGTCCACCTTGTCAATTCCTCTCAGTATTTTGTATGTCGTTATCATGTCCCCCCTATCTCTCCTGTCCTCCAGTGTCGTCAGGTTGATTTCCCTTAACCTCTCCTCGTAGGACATACCTCTTAGCTCTGGGACTAGTCTTGTTGCAAACCTTTGCACTTTCTCTAGTTTCTTTACGTGCTTGGCTAGGTGTGGGTTCCAAACTGGTGCCGCATACTCCAATATGGGCCTAACGTACACGGTGTACAGGGTCCTGAACGATTCCTTATTAAGATGTCGGAATGCTGTTCTGAGGTTTGCTAGGCGCCCATATGCTGCAGCAGTTATTTGGTTGATGTGCGCTTCAGGAGATGTGCCTGGTGTTATACTCACCCCAAGATCTTTTTCCTTGAGTGAGGTTTGTAGTCTCTGGCCCCTAGACTGTACTCCGTCTGCGGCCTTCTTTGCCTTCCCCAATCTTCATGACTTTGCACTTGGTGGGATTGAACTCCAGGAGCCAATTGCTGGACCAGGTCTGCAGCCTGTCCAGATCCCTTTGTAGTTCTGCCTGGTCTTCGATCGAATGAATTCTTCTCATCAACTTCACGTCATCTGCAAACAGGGACACCTCGGAGTCTATTCCTTCCGTCATGTCGTTCACAAATACCAGAAACAGCACTGGTCCTAGGACTGACCCCTGTGGGACCCCGCTGGTCACAGGTGCCCACTCTGACACCTCGCCACGTACCATGACTCGCTGCTGTCTTCCTGACAAGTATTCCCTGATCCATTGTAGTGCCTTCCCTGTTATCCCTGCTTGGTCCTCCAGTTTTTGCACTAATCTCTTGTGTGGAACTGTGTCAAACGCCTTCTTGCAGTCCAAGAAAATGCAATCCACCCACCCCTCTCTCTCTTGTCTTACTGCTGTCACCATGTCATAGAACTCCAGTAGGTTTGTGACACAGGATTTCCCGTCCCTGAAACCGTGTTGGCTGCTGTTGATGAGATCATTCCTTTCTAGGTGTTCCACCACTCTTCTCCTGATAATCTTCTCCATGACTTTGCATACTATACATGTCAGTGACACTGGTCTGTAGTTTAGTACTTCATGTCTGTCTCCTTTTTTAAAGATTGGGACTACATTTGCTGTCTTCCATGCCTCAGGCAATCTCCCTGTTTCGATAGATGTATTGAATATTGTTGTTAGGGGTACACATAGCGCCTCTGCTCCCTCTCTCAGGACCCATGGAGAGATGTTATCTGGCCCCATTGCCTTTGAGGTATCTAGCTCACTCAGAAGCCTCTTCACTTCTTCCTCGGTTGTGTGCACTGTGTCCAGCACTTGGTGGTGTACCCCACCTCTCCGTCTTTCTGGAGCCCCTTCTGTCTCCTCTGTGAACACTTCTTTGAATCTCTTGTTGAGTTCCTCACATACTTCACGGTCATTTCTTGTTGTCTCTCCTCCTTCCTTCCTTAGCCTGATTACCTGGTTCTTGACTGTTGTTTTCCTCCTGATGTGGCTGTATAACAGCTTGTGTGTGTGTTTATGTACTCACCTATTTGTACTCACCTATTTGTGGTTGCAGGGGTCGAGTCTTAGCTCCTGGCCCCGCCTCTTCACCGGTTGCTACTGGGCCCTCTCTCTCCCTGCTCCATGAGCTTTATCAAACCTCGTCTTAAAACTGTGTATGGTTCCTGCCTCCACTACGTCATTTTCTAGGCTATTCCACTGCCTGACAACTCTATGACTGAAGAAATACTTCCTAATATCTCTCTGACTCATTTGTGTCTTCAACTTCCAATTGTGGCCTCTTGTTTCTGTGTCCCCTCCCTGGAACATCCTGTCTTTGTCCACCTTGTCTATTCTGCGCAGTATTTTATATGTCGTTATCATGTCTCCCCTGACCCTCCTGTCCTCCAGTGTCGTCAGGCCGATTTCCCTTAACCTTTCTTCATAGGACATTCCCCTTAGCTCTGGAACTAACCTTGTCGCAAACCTTTGTACTTTCTCTAGTTTCTTGACGTGCTTTATGAAGTGCGGGTTCCAAACAGGTGCTGCATACTCCAGTATGGGCCTGACATACACGGTGTACAGTGTCTTGAACGATTCCTTACTAAGGTATCGGAACGCTGTTCTCAGGTTTGCCAGGCGCCCATATGCTGCAGCAGTTATCTGGTTGATGTGTGCTTCCGGAGACATGCTCGGTGTTATACTCACCCCAAGATCTTTCTCCTTGAGTGAGGTTTGCAGTCTTTGGCCACCTAGCCTATACTCTGTCTGTGGTCTTCTGTGCCCTTCCCCTATCTTCATGACTTTGCATTTGGCAGGATTAAATTCGAGAAGCCATTTGCTGGACCAGGTGTCCAGTCTGTCCAGGTCTCTTTGAAGTCCTGCCTGGTCCTCATCTGATTTAATTCTCCTCATTAACTTCACATCATCTGCAAACAGGGACACTTCTGAGTCTAACCCTTCCATCATGTCGTTCACATATACCAAAAATAGCACTGGTCCTAGGACCGACCCCTGTGGGACCCCGCTAGTCACAGGTGCCCACTGTGATACATCATTACGTACCATGACTCGTTGTTGCCTCCCTGTCAGGTATTCTCTGATCCTGTTATATGCGCCTGATCCTCTAGCTTCTGCACAAATCTCTTGTGAGGAACTGTGTCAAAGGCCTTCTTGCAGTCCAAGAAGATGCAATCAACCCACCCCTCTCTCTCGTGTCTTCTGTTATTTTAACATAAAACTTCAGAAGGTTTGTGACACAGGATTTGCCTTCCATGAATCCGTGCTGGTTGGTATTTATATTCTTGTTTCGTTCCAGGTGCTCCACCACTCTCCTCCTGATAATCTTCTCCATAACTTTGCATACTATACACGTCAATGACACAGGTCTATAGTTTAGTGCCTCTTTTCTGTCTCCTTTTTTAAAAATGGGAACTACATTTGCCGTCTTCCATACCTCAGGTAGTTGCCCAGTTTCCAGGGACGTGTTGAAGATTGTGGTAAGTGGCATGTGTGTGTGTGTGTGTGTGTGTGTGTGTGTGTGTGTGTGTGTGTGTGTGTGTGTGTGTGTGTGTGTGTGTGTGTGTGTGTGTGTGTGTGTGTGTGTGTGTGTACAGCATAGTGGAGCATGAACGTCAGCACAGCATAGTGGAGCATGAACGTCAGCACAGCATAGTGGAGCATGAACGTCAGCACAGCATAGTGGAGCATGAACGTCAGCACAGCATAGTGTGGAAGGAAATTATTTAGAAAAGGAGGGAGGAAGGAAGGAAGGAAGGGAGGAAGGAAGGAAGGAAGGAAGGGAGGGAGGAAGGAAGGGAGGAAGGAAGGAAGGAAGAAAGGAAAAAAGGAAGGAAGGGAGGAAGAAAGGAAGGAAGGGAGGAAGGAAGGGAGGAAGGAAGGGAGGGAGGAAGGAAGGAAGGAAGGAAAAAAGAAAGGGAGGAAGGAAGGAAGGAAGGGAGGGAGGAAGGAAGGGAGAGAGGAAGGAAGGAAGGAAGGAAGGGAGGAAGGAAGGAAGGAAGGAAGGGAGGAAGGAAGAAAGGAAAAAAGAAAGGAAGGGAGGAAGGAAGGAAGGAAGGGAGGAAGGAAGGGAGGAAGGAAGGAAGGAAGAAAGGAAAAAAGGAAGGAAGGGAGGAAGGAAGGAAGAAAGGAAGGAAGGGAGGAAGGAAGGGAGGGAGGAAGGAAGGAGTCTACCTGGAGAGAGTTCCGGGGGTCAACGCCCCCGCGGCCCGGTCTGAGACCAGGCCTCCTGGTGGATCAGAGCCTGATCAACCAGGCTGTTGCTGCTGGCTGCACGCAAACCAACGTACGAGCCACAGCCCGGCTGATCAGGAACTGACTTTAGGTGCTTGTCCAGTGCCAGCTTGAAGACTGCCAGGGGTCTGTTGGTAATCCCCCTTATGTGTGCTGGGAGGCAGTTGAACAGTCTCGGGCCCCTGACACTTATTGTATGGTCTCTTAACGTGCTAGTGACAC
>NW_027199837.1:0-7500 GCF_038502225.1 Cherax quadricarinatus | reverse complement strand
AGGTCAACACTAGGTCAGCAGGGTCAGTGACCTCCAGGGTCAACACTAGGTCAGCATAGTCAGTGACCTTCAGGGTCAACACTAGGTCAGCAGGGGTCAGTGACCTCCAGGGTCAACACTAGGTCAGCAGGGTCAGTGACCTCCAGGATCAACATTAGGTCAGCAGGGTCAGTGACCTCCAGGGTCAACACTAGGTCAGCAGGGTCAGTGACCTCCAGGATCAACATTAGGTCAGCAGGGTCAGTGACCTCCAGGGTCAACATTAGGTCAGCAGGGTCAGTGACCTCCAGGGTCAACACTAGGTCAGCAGGGTCAGTGACCTCCAGGATCAACACTAGGTCAGCAGGGTCAGTGAGCTCCAGGGTCAACACTAGGTCAGTGGGGGTCAGTGACCTCCAGGGTCAACACTAGGTCAGCAGGGTCAGTGACCTCCAGGATCAACACTAGGTCAGCAGGGTCAGTGACCTCCAGGGTCAACACTAGGTCAGCAGGGTCAGTGACCTCCAGGATCAACACTATGTCAGCAGGGTCAGTGACCTCCAGGGTCAACACTAGGTCAGCAGGGTCAGTGACCTCCAGGGTCAACACTAGGTCAGCAGGGTCAGTGACCTCCAGGGTCAACACTAGGTCAGCAGGGTCAGTGACCTCCAGGGTCAACACTAGGTCAGCAGGGTCAGTGACCTCCAGGGTCAACACTAGGTCAGCAGGGTCAGTGACCTCCAGGATCAACACTATGTCAGCAGGGTCAGTGACCTCCAGGGTCAACACTAGGTCAGCAGGGTCAGTGACCTCCAGGATCAACACTATGTCAGCAGGGTCAGTGACCTCCAGGGTCAACACTAGGTCAGCAGGGTCAGTGACCTCCAGGGTCAACACTAGGTCAGCAGGGTCAGTGACCTCCAGGGTCAACACTAGGTCAGCAGGGTCAGTGACCTCCAGGGTCAACACTAGGTCAGCAGGGTCAGTGACCTCCAGGGTCAACACTAGGTCAGCAGGGTCAGTGACCTCCAGGATCAACACTATGTCAGCAGGGTCAGTGACCTCCAGGGTCAACACTAGGTCAGCAGGGTCAGTGACCTCCAGGGTCAACACTAGGTCAGCAGGGGTCAGTGACCTCCAGGATCAACACTAGGTCAGCAGGGTCAGTGACCTCCAGGGTCAACACTAGGTCAGCAGGGGTCAGTTACCTCCAGGATCAACACTAGGTCAGCAGGGTCAGTGAGCTCCAGGGTCAACACTAGGTCAACACTAGGTCAGCAGGGGTCAGTGACCTCCAAGGTCACTCTTATAGTAATAATTCCTAGGAAACAATAATGTCGTTCGAATTATTTTCTTCGACAGTTTGAAAGATAATTACAGAGTTACGAACACTTGAAGATGTGTTTGTGTACTCACCTAGTTTGGTTGATGGGGTCGAGGCATAGCTCCTGGCCCCGCCTCTTCACTGATCGCTACTAGTTCTCTCTATCTCTCTCTCTCTCTCTCTCTCTCTCTCTCTCTCTCTCTCTCTCTCTCTCACTCTCTGCTTCCTCTTTGTGTGTGTGTGTTGGAGATGTGATGGTGAGATGGCGTGACGTCACACAGGTAAGACCTACATCACCTGGCACTAATCATCAGATCTCTGTCTAATTATGGTAGTTGGATGATCTAACTAAACTCTCTCTTGGCTGCTTATGTATATACGCACGTCTCAGACCCCTGCTTCCCTGCCTGCCTACTGCTTCCCTGCCTGCCTCCTGCTTCCCTGCCTGCCTCCTGCTTCCCTGCCTGCCTCCTGCTTCCCTGCCTGCCTCCTGCTTCCCTGCCTGCCTCCTGCTTCCCTGCCTGCCTCCTGCTTCCCTGCCTACCTACTGCTTCCCTGCCTGCCTACTGCTTCCCTGCCTACCTACTGCTTCCCTGCCTGCCTACTGCTTCCCTGCCTACCTACTGATTCCCTGCCTACCTACTGCTTCCCTGCCTGCCTACTGCTTCCCTGCCTACCTACTGCTTCCCTGCCTACCTACTGCTTCCCTGCCTGCCTACTGCTTCCCTGCCTACCTACTGCTTCCCTGCCTGCCTCCTGCTTCCCTGCCTACCTACTGCTTCCCTGCCTGCCTACTGCTTCCCTGCCTACCTACTGCTTCCCTGCCTGCCTACTGCTTCCCTGCCTACCTACTACTTCCCTGCCTGCCTACTGCTTCCCTGCCTGCCTACTGCTTCCCTGCCTGCCTGCTACTTCCCTGCCTGCCTCTTGCTTCTCTGCCTACCTACTGCTTCCCTTCCTGCCTCCTGCTTCCCTGCCTGCCTCCTGCTTCCCTGCCTGCCTCCTGCTTCCCTGCCTGCCTCCTGCTTCCCTGCCTGCCTCCTGCTTCCCTGCCTACCTACTGCTTCCCTGCCTACCTACTGCTTCCCTGCCTGCCTACTGCTTCCCTGCCTGCCTACTGCTTCCCTGCCTGCCTACTGCTTCCCTGCCTGCCTACTGCTTCCCTGCCTGCCTACTGCTTCCCTGCCTGCCTACTGCTTCCCTGCTTGCCTACTGCTTCCCTGTTTCCCTGCCTGCCTACTGCTTCCCTGCTTGCCTACTGTTTCCCTGCCTGCCTACTGCTTCCCTGCCTGCCTACTGCTTCTCTGCTTCCCTGCCTGCCTACTGCTTCCCTGCTTGCCTACTGTTTCCCTGCCTGCCTACTGCTTCCCTGCTTGCCTACTGTTTCCCTGCCTGCCTACTGCTTCCCTGCCTGCCTACTGCTTCCCTGCCTGCCTACTGCTTCCCTGCCTGCCTACTGCTTCTCTGCTTCCCTGCCTGCCTACTGCTTCCCTGCTTCCCTGCCTGGCTACTGCTTGCCTGCTTCCCGGCCTACCTACTACTTTCTTAACTGTTTGCCTGCTTCTCTACTCGTCCTCCTGCCTGTCTGATTTTATGGGAGATAACTTAGATATACATAGCCAAAAACTGTGAACCGACTCCTGCAACCATATATAGGTGAGAACTTACATACATATACATACATAATGTGTAGACGCTTGATTGAGAACAAATATACATAATATTAAATCATCTTGTACTGAGTCAAACATACTTCTACGTAATAAAAAAATGAAAGTCGTGGGTAGCTTACGTTGAGCAACAGAGGAGATGATCTGACCGTCTTACTCAGTAATAATACTAACTTCTGAGTACAACAAAAGCAATCAGGGAGTTGAGACAGGGGGATCTACTTATATAAATTAAAGTAAGACCTTCTTGGAAATTATCAAAGGCTAGATTAAGCGATCATTTCATCTTCTATATATATATATATATATATATATATATATATATATATATATATATATATATATATATATATATATATATATATATATATATATATATATATATATGCAATAAGATCACAGTAAACAGGTGATTTCATAATAAGCAAAACAACCACTGTGAAAGAATAATGAAATTCCAAGCGCTTTCGTGACTACTCACATTGGTGGATGAATTTGGTAGGGTATGTAAAAGAAGAAAGTTAAAAGTGAATATAGGCAAGAGTAAGGTGACGTAGAGAATGGAACAAAATAGAATGACTTCGAGAGTGTATAAATCTGTAGTGGAGGGAAGGCGGGGTAGGGGTCGGCCTAGAAAAGGTTGGAGGGAGTAGGGTAAAGGAGGTATTGTGTGCGAGGGGCTTGGACTTCCAGCAAACATGAGTAAGGGTGTTAGGAGCGAATGGAGACAAATGGTTTGTAGGACTTGACATGCTGTTGGAGCATGAGGAAGGTAATGTTTAGGAAGGGATTCAGGGAAACCGGCAGGCTGGGATTGAGTCCTGGAGATGGGAAGCACAGTGTCTGCACTCTGAAGGAGGGGTGTTAATGTTGCACTTTTATAACTGTAGTGCAAGCGCGCCTCTGGCAAGACAGTGATGGAGTGAATGATGGTGTAGGTATTTCTTTTTCGGGCCACCCTTCCTTGGTGGGAAACGGCCGATGTGTTAATATAAAAAAGTGCCCCAACTAGCGCTGGGATATACCCACTGCCAGACACCTGGTGTTGTTTGTTGTTACTTATCAACTGGAGCGTCAGCATGTGTGCTTCCTTACCTATGATGCCATGGTAACACACACCCATGCAGTGTAATGAGATCCTTTATTGACGTTTCGCCCACACATTGTGCTTTATCAAGTCACAAACAGATCTACCCGGGTAGAGAGTACATGAGTGTATATCGTTGACCCGGTGGCCTGGCTTCACACACTGAGGGCCCGGGTTCGATTCCTGGCGGGGTGGAAAGATTTCAACGCGTTTTCTTACACCTGTTGTCCTGTTCACCTAGCAGTAAATAGGTACCTGGGTGTTAGTCGAATAGTTTGGGTGGCATCCTGGGGGACAAGATTGAGAACCACAGACAGTCCTCGATGACTCACTGACTTTCTTGGGTTATCCTGAGTAGCTGACCCTCCGAGGTTAAAAATCCGAACGAAATCTGATCTTACCTTAGAGAGTGGAGGGTCAGGTGGAGAATGTTGGGGAGAGTAATGAATGATTCAGAAAACCGACAAGTTGATAAATTAGACACAATGTTTGGGAGGTTGAATTTGAGACAGACCTGAACGGGATGGGTAAGTAGGTGTGTGGTAAGGTAAGTTCCCTGGCACAAGGGGTTCAACTGAACCTCTTGCCAGGGAACTTATTAATTTTTATCGCATATAACAACACCTTGCCCGTCCCGTGTTGGTCCCAGACACTGTCTACCTGACTCTTGCCCGTCCCGTGTTGGTCCCAGACACTGTCCACCTGACTCTTGCCCGTCCCGTGTTGGTCCCAGACACTGTCTACCTGACTCTTGCCCGTCCCGTGTTGGTCCCAGACACTGTCCACCTGACTCTTGCCCGTCCCGTGTTGGTCCCAGATACTGTCCACCTGACTCTTGCCCGTCCCGTGTTGGTCCCAGACACTGTCCACCTGACTCTTGCCCGTCCCGTGTTGGTCCCAGACACTGTCCACCTGACTCTTGCCCGTCCCGTGTTGGTCCCAGACACTGTCCACCTGACTCTTGCCCGTCCCGTGTTGGTCCCAGACACTGTCCACCTGACTCTTGCCCGTCCCGTGTTGGTCCCAGACACTGTCCACCTGACTCTTGCCCGTCCCGTGTTGGTCCCAGACACTGTCCACCTGACTCTTGCCCGTCCCGTGTTGGTCCCAGACACTGTCCACCTGACTCTTGCCCGTCCCGTGTTGGTCCCAGACACTGTCCACCTGACTCTTGCCCGTCCCGTGTTGGTCCCAGACACTGTCCACCTGACTCTTGCCCGTCCCGTGTTGGTCCCAGACACTGTCCACCTGACTCTTGCCCGTCCCGTGTTGGTCCCAGACACTGTCCACCTGACTCTTGCCCGTCCCGTGTTGGTCCCAGACACTGTCCACCTGACTCTTGCCCGTCCCGTGTTGGTCCCAGACACTGTCCACCTGACTCTTGCCCGTCCCGTGTTGGTCCCAGACACTGTCCACCTGACTCTTGCCCGTCCCGTGTTGGTCCCAGACACTGTCCACCTGACTCTTGCCCGTCCCGTGCAGGTTCCATAAACTCTTCACCTGACTCTCCCCACTATATATAATCACGTACTCTACCCAGGTAGAGTACGTGTGCGAAGTTACTGAGACGCTCCGCAGGCAACTAGGAGTGATATTCCCTCCCGAAGAGGACCCAGAGATGACTGCGGCCACACTAGTGTACCATGGAGTCAACGAACCAGACAAGCTGTTACCCGTGATAACGACATATCCTCCTCCTCGCTAGTGTCCACAGTTAGGAGTACATATAGTGTTGTCGCTTATGAGAAGCACCAGTTGAACTGACCAGAAGAGTGCTAGAGCAGCATACGTCGCATCATTGTAGAAACCTTTCTCCCTCGGGAGCCAGAGACGGGTCATCGCAAGATTGAGACCCGTGCCAGGACTACGGTCTAGGCGAACATTAAACATACACATACCCAGGTAGATCTGTTTGTGACTCCATAAACCTCACTCTGTGGCCGAAACGTAGTCAATAAAGGATCATATTACACTTCACATTTGTTTACTTTTCCATGGTGTCGGTATTTTATATTATTTATCTGCCACGACGCCATGCTGGATTCTACTGTCTCCCGTAATATATTGTGTTCTTTTCCCTTCCTCTCCTCTCTCTTACTCCCTCCTCTTCCGTCTTTCCTTCTCTACCTGCATGGTAACTTCCTGACGGAGTTGTGGCTCTGGAAACCTTATATTACAGTTGTTATAGTTACCGCTGAACCCGCAGTGGGAGGCTTAGTGACGTAATTAATGGCTTAGTGAAGTCTTCCAGCTCTGGGTGACGTACGTGTTATTACTGCGTCAAGATCATCTTCTGAGACGCACTCTCAGCTCTGGGTGACGTACGTGTTATTACTGAGTCAAGATCATCCTCTGAGACGCACTCTCAGCTCTGGGTGACGTACGTGTTATTACTGCGTCAAGATCATCCTCTGAGACGCACTCTCAGCTCTGGGTGACGTACGTGTTATTACTGAGTCAAGATCATCCTCTGAGACGCACTCTCAGCTCTGGGTGACGTACGTGTTATTACTGCGTCAAGATCATCTTCTGAGACGCACTCTCAGCTCTGGGTGACGTACGTGTTATTACTGCGTCAAGATCATCCTCTGAGACGCACTCACAGCTCTGGGTGACGTACGTGTTATTACTGCGTCAAGATCATCCTCTGAGACGCACTCTCAGCTCTGGGTGACGTACATGTTATTACTGCGTCAAGATCATCCTCTGAGACGCACTCTCAGCTCTGGGTGACGTACGTGTTATTACTGCGTCAAGACCCTCCTCTGAGACGCACTCTCAGCTCTGGGTGACGTACGTGTTATTACTGCGTCAAGACCCTCCTCTGAGACGCACTCTCAGCTCTGGGTGACGTACGTGTTATTACTGCGTCAAGACCCTCCTCTGAGACGCACTCTCAGCTCTGGGTGACGTACGTGTTATTACTGCGTCAAGACCCTCCTCTGAGACGCACTCTCAGCTCTGGGTGACGTACGTGTTATTACTGCGTCAAGACCCTCCTCTGAGACGCACTCTCACACCCAAACATAATTACATCCCTCCTCCCCGTCACAAAGCATTTCTCACATAAAACTGGGTAGCAACACTCACTCACTAATAATGTTATTTATATATCTTAAGAGACACGTAAGTCCCTCCGTCTTCTAATAACATATTCACTTTCCCACTATAATCTACCTTGTACATAATTACTATCGCATTTACTTCGTTTCGTAAGGTGAAGTCCAGGATCTTTACTTAATTCATGATATAACTTAACAACTGTGTTGTAGAAGTGTGAACACAACACAGACAAGGAGTACTTACGTGCCTCTTAAATCTCTATTCTCTCTCTCTCTCTCTCTCTCTCTCTCTCTCTCTCTCTCTCTCTCTCTCTCTCTCTCTCTCTCTGCTACTCGTAAGGGAAGAGGCGCTCCACAGAGATAAAACGAGAGAGGGAG
>NW_027199836.1:0-27543 GCF_038502225.1 Cherax quadricarinatus | reverse complement strand
GGCTCTGGTGGCCTGGTGGTTAACGCTCTCGCTTCACACGGTGAGGGCCTGGGTTCGATTCCCAGCCAGAGTAGAAACATTGGACGTGTTTCTTTCCACCTGTTGTCTATGTTCCCCATCAGTAAAATGGGTACCTGGGTGTTAGTCGACTGGTGTGGGTCGCATCCTGGGACACTGACCTAAGGAGGCCTGGTCACAGACCGGGCCGCGGGGGCGTTGACCCCCGGAACTCTCTCCAGATAAACTCCAGATATATCTGTGCAACACTTGTTCCAGCAAGGTTTGTCACATCTGTGCAACATTTGTTCCAGCAAGGTTTCTCACATCTTCTGTGCAACATTTGTTCCAGCAAGGTTTCTCACATCTTCTGTGCAACATTTGTTCCAGCAAGGTTTCTCACATCTTCTGTGCAACATTTGTTCCAGCAAGGTTTCTCATATCTTCTGTGCAACATTTGTTCCAGCAAGGTTTCTCACATCTTCTGTGCAACATTTGTTCCAGCAAGGTTTCTCATATCTTCTGTGCAACATTTGTTCCAGCAAGGTTTCTCATATCTTCTATGCAACATTTGTTCCAGTAGTGTTTCTCACATCTTCTGTGCAACATTTGTTCCAGCAAGGTTTCTCACATCTTCTGTGCAACATTTGTTCCAGCAAGGTTTCTCATATCTTCTATGCAACATTTGTTCCAGTAGTGTTTCTCACATCTTCTATGCAACATTTGTTCCAGTAACACTTGTTCCAGTAGTGTTTCTCATATCTTCTATGCAACATTTGTTCCAGTAACACTTGTTCCAGTAGTGTTTGTCACATCCTCTGTGCAACATTTGTTCCAGCAAGGTTTCTCATATCTTCTATGCAACATTTGTTCCAGTAACACTTGTTCCAGTAGTGTTTCTCATATCTTCTATGCAACATTTGTTCCAGTAACACTTGTTCCAGTAGTGTTTCTCACATCTTCTGTGCAACATTTGTTCCAGCAAGGTTTCTCATATCTTCTATGCAACATTTGTTCCAGTAACACTTGTTCCAGCAAGGTTTCTCATATCTTCTATGCAACATTTGTTCCAGTAACACTTGTTCCAGTAGTGTTTCTCATATCTTCTATGCAACATTTGTTCCAGTAACACTTGTTCCAGTAGTGTTTCTCACATCTTCTGTGCAACATTTGTTCCAGCAAGGTTTCTCATATCTTCTATGCAACATTTGTTCCAGTAACACTTGTTCCAGTAGTGTTTCTCACATCTTCTGTGCAACATTTGTTCCAGCAAGGTTTCTCATATCTTCTATGCAACATTTGTTCCAGTAACACTTGTTCCAGTAGTGTTTCTCATATCTTCTATGCAACATTTGTTCCAGTAACACTTGTTCCAGTAGTGTTTGTCACATCTTCTGTGCAACATTTGTTCCAGCAAGGTTTCTCATATCTTCTATGCAACATTTGTTCCAGTAACACTTGTTCCAGTAGTGTTTCTCATATCTTCTATGCAACATTTGTTCCAGTAACACTTGTTCCAGTAGTGTTTGTCACATCTTCTGTGCAACATTTGTTCCAGCAAGGTTTCTCATATCTTCTATGCAACATTTGTTCCAGTAACACTTGTTCCAGTAGTGTTTCTCATATCTTCTATGCAACATTTGTTCCAGTAACACTTGTTCCAGTAGTGTTTGTCACATCTTCTGTGCAACATTTGTTCCAGCAAGGTTTCTCATATCTTCTATGCAACATTTGTTCCAGTAACACTTGTTCCAGTAGTGTTTCTCATATCTTCTATGCAACATTTGTTCCAGTAACACTTGTTCCAGTAGTGTTTGTCACATCTTCTGTGCAACATATGGTAATATCTTCCTCAATAAAGACTGCCAAATGTTGCACAGTGTCTCAATCTTCAACTTGTCGGTTTTCTCAATTATTTGCATCATATTTATGTAAACTAAATTTAACACAATCTGTAGTGCAAAAAAATGAAAAACTGTGTCTGACTTTTTTGGGTCATCCCAGGTTCTCTACACATATGCTGCTGTGTATGATAATGCTATGTGACTGTATTTGTGTATACCTGAATAAACTTACTTAACAAAAGCTGCTGGGACTATAACGTATTAAATATCTAGAAGAGTTTATTAATGTCAGCTCGTGTGTACGCACTTCTCAGTGTATAAACACTGAGAAGTGCGTGTCTCAGTGTATAAACACTGAGAAGTGCGTGTCTCAGTGTATAAACACTGAGAAGTGCGTGTCTCAGTGTATAAACACTGAGAAGTGCGTGTCTCAGTGTATAAACACTGAGAAGTGCGTGTCTCAGTGTATAAACTCTGACAAGTGCGTGTCTCAGTGTATAAACACTGAGAAGTGCGTGTCTCAGTGTATAAACACTGAGAAGTGCGTGTCTCAGTATATAAACACTGAGAAGTGCGTGTCTCAGTGTATAAACACTGACAAGTGCGTGTCTCAGTGTATAAACACTGAGAAGTGAGTGTCTCAGTGTATAAACACTGAGAAGTGCGTGTCTCAGTGTATAAACACTGAGAAGTGCGTGTCTCAGTGTATAAACACTGAGAAGTGCGTGTCTCAGTGTATAAACACTGAGAAGTGCGTGTCTCAGTGTATAAACACTGAGAAGTGCATGTCTCAGTGTATAAACACTGAGAAGTGCGTGTCTCAGTGTATAAACACTGAGAAGTGCGTGTCTCAGTATATAAACACTGAGAAGTGAGTGTCTCAGTGTATAAACACTGAGAAGTGCGTGTCTCAGTGTATAAACACTGAGAAGTGCGTGTCTCAGTATATAAACACTGAGAAGTGAGTGTCTCAGTGTATAAACACTGAGAAGTGCGTGTCTCAGTGTATAAACACTGAGAAGTGCGTGTCTCAGTGTATAAACACTGAGAAGTGCATGTCTCAGTGTATAAACACTGAGAAGTGCGTGTCTCAGTATATAAACACTGAGAAGTAGTGTAAACACTGAGAAGTGCGTGTCTCAGTATATGAGAAGTGCAGTATATAAACACTGAGAAGTGCGTGTCTCAGTGTATAAACACTGAGAAGTGCGTGTCTCAGTATATAAACACTGAGAAGTGCGTGTCTCAGTGTATAAACACTGAGAAGTGCGTGTCTCAGTATATAAACACTGAGAAGTGCGTGTCTCAGTGTATAAACACTGAGACATGCATGTCTCAGTATATAAACACTGAGTTTACTTTAATCCCTATTTTTGAGATTTAAGTATTATTGACAGCTTAATGACTCTCATAAAACCGATAGGATTTAAACCCCGATAATCAACCAACTTAGTACGCTGTATACTGACTTTCACGTATATTAGAAAGCCAACTTCAACAAATATAACGAATACCAAAGATACTTAACTCAGAATGATTTGCATTATGCATGAGCAGCGTCCTTCAGCGTGATAATGTTCCTGGTATATTACCGAGGACTGAACTGCATGGTTGACGGTGCTGTAAATGGCTGTGTAACTAACACATCCGTTGTCCATATTGTTAGCTTTGTAGCTGAGGCTGTTTAGTAGGTGAGACAAGCTTACTGGTGATATGTAGTTACAACAGCAGAGATGTGGTGATGGTATACCATCTTCCTTGTATGTAGTTACAACAGCAGAGCTGTGCTGGTGGTATACCATCTTCAGTGGTTGTAGTTACAACAGCAGAGCTGTGCTGGTGGTATACCATCTTCAGTGGTTGCAGTTACAACAGCAGAGCTGTGCTGGTGGTATACCATCTTCACTGGTTGTAGTTACAACAGCAGAGCTGTGCTGGTGGTATACCATCTTCAGTGGTTGCAGTTACAACAGCAGAGCTGTGCTGGTGGTATACCATCTTCACTGGTTGCAGTTACAACAGCAGAGCTGTGCTGGTGGTATACCATCTTCACTGGTTGCAGTTACAACAGCAGAGCTGTGCTGGTGGTATACCATCTTCAGTGGTTGTAGTTACAACAGCAGAGCTGTGCTGGTGGTATACCATCTTCAGTGGTTGCAGTTACAACAGCAGAGCTGTGCTGGTGGTATACCATCTTCACTGGTTGTAGTTACAACAGCAGAGCTGTGCTGGTGGTATACCATCTTCAGTGGTTGTAGTTACAACAGCAGAGCTGTGCTGGTGGTATACCATCTTCAGTAGTTGCAGTTACAACAGCAGAGCTGTGCTGGTGGTATGCCATCTTCACTGGTTGCAGTTACAACAGCAGAGGCACTGTAGGGGATTTTTGCGCAGTATCAGTGACAAATATTAAAAGACCATTATTGGTCTTGGGGTACTCATCTTTATGCTGACAGCTTAAGAACCCTAGCAGCCACAGTTCGACGGATCAACTATCTTATCTCCCACTGAGCTGTAATAGAGCCAGTTACTATTATTAACACGCCACATCCTGTTATAGGTAAGAGACTATGTCTCTTACCTACCACAGGTAAGAGACTATGTCTCTTACCTGTTGTGTACGAATGGTATATAATACCGACAAGATGAGAGTAAGACACATGTGCAACATCTGGGTATCTTTATTGTAGACGTTTCGCCATCCAGTGGCTTTATCAATACAAATTCCAGGACATAACTTGAAGACAGTAGAACTATGTACAGAAGATGAGGTAATCAGTCCCTCAACCTAGGAGTAGGTGCGAACAGCACCATAGTGCTGTTCGCACCTACTCCTAGGTTGAGAGACTGATTACCTCATCTTCTGTACATAGTTCTACTGTCTTCAAGTTATGTCCTGGAATTTGTATTGATAAGCCACTGGATGGCGAAACGTCTACAATAAAGATACCCAGATGTTGCACATGTGTCTTATTCTCGTCTCTTACCTGTGTTGGGCAGATCGCCTACCCATGAAAGCTTTGCTGGTTAGCCCTACTTCCCTAACACCTGGAGTGTTGGGGAAATAGAACTTACCCGACTCATTGTAGCAGGAAGCCTTGACGTTACTATGTCCTTGAAGGCGGTATTGATGGCTTGGCTGAAGATATGACATGGCACTTCTTCACTTCTTTCATCACTTTGGCCAAACTGAACATCACCTGACGACTGTCACTCATCCGCAAGTTCAACTTGTGAATATTCCCATGGATAATGTCCACAGTGGGGAGAATTAATGGTGACTTAGATTGCTAAGCAGAGATAACTATTTTACATTTCAACACTGTCTCTGCTCTAGTTCTCCTTAATATGTCTGTGATTATTTCCTTCTCAGTTCTTCCTGGAGATTGTCAGTGCACAACTTGAGTTTCATGAAGTGTACAAAAATGCACCCACAATTTTTTTTGTTTCAATGCAGCACTCTTGGAGCTCCAGTACATTTATATATAGTCAATTTTCTGCTGACATGTTTACGGACATAGATGCCAGCTGTGAATCCAAGGTGCTGGTTACTGAGTATAATGCCACTAGCTATGTTATTAAGTTAGAGGCATATTACTGCATATTTTTAACAGGTCTTAGGAATAGAGGCTTCCTCAGACAAACACATGAAATAATTATATTGCAGATTTTCTTGCAGGAAAGGAGAGTCAACTGTACATGTGCAAAGATTGTATATCCATTTCATCTACTTTGATCTACATCCAATCTTTCTATTCTTTGTTGGGTTTATCAGGGTCACTGACAGTTTAAGCTGTATCAAGCCTGACTTCTTCATGGCACGAGGAAGATTTG
Source organism: Cherax quadricarinatus (assembly GCF_038502225.1). Classification (NCBI taxonomy): domain Eukaryota; kingdom Metazoa; phylum Arthropoda; class Malacostraca; order Decapoda; family Parastacidae; genus Cherax; species Cherax quadricarinatus. Next base: position 21,868 of record NW_027199836.1, on the reverse strand, counting down.
TTGCCCAAAGCTGGGCGATGAGAGAAAAGGAACAAAAATTCCTTTGTAAATAGAGATAGAAACCTGATGTTTCCAATTAGATCTGGTGGACCCCCTTGCCAAGCCCCAGCAGAGCAAGACGCCCACAACCCCACCTGAGTTTAGTAACCAGCTTCCCACGAAACACTGTTAAAGAATTATCCACAGAACGGAAAAAATGGAGCTGGTTAAAAGTAAGCCGATGACCAGGTGCCCCTCCTGTAAAGTGCCCGGCAGGCAAAATAGATGAGAACAAGCACCCCAGAGAGAAGGGGTAAATTTGTCACTGATACCCAGGCAAGAGACATCCACACCCAATAATAACTGGTGCAGAAGTCCATCTAGATCCAATGTACAGGTGGGCCTCACTTATACAACGAGGGATGACCATTGTGGTTATGATTTAGGTAGACACATTGGTGGCAGTAAAAACAACAATATGAATGGCAATATGAATTAGAAAAACAGATAATGTTGGTATTTCTTTCATGAGTTCTGAAAGTTTTTTCACTCCAGAGCCCGGCCTTGGGCCAGGTTTGTCTGGTGCTTACCTGATGATAAATTGGGTTTAACAGAATTAGTGCATGCAGAATTTATGTCAGGTGAAGGAGGTGCTTTTTAACTATTCTCTTAAAGCAGGTGGCAGATAAGGAACTTTTTTTTAATTTTCAAGAAGGGAATTTGCATGGAGTTCTTAAGATAGGTTGAGTTGAACACGCAGTATGTCAGAGATAATTTATCTTTTTTAATGTGTCTATTTATAGATGGGGTTGTAAGAGAAGTAAATGCGAGGGTCTTGGCAAGAGGCGTGGAGTTAAAAGATAAAGAATCACACACAAAGTGGGAGTTGTCACAGCTGCTCTTTGCTGATGACACTGTGCTCTTGGGAGATTCTGAAGAGAAGTTGCAGAGATTGGTGGATGAATTTGGTAGGGTGTGCAAAAGAAGAAAATTAAAGGTGAATACAGGAAAGAGTAAGGTTATGAGGATAACAAAAAGATTAGGTGATGAAAGATTGAATATCAGATTGGAGGGAGAGAGTATGGAGGAGGTGAACGTATTCAGATATTTGGGAGTGGACGTGTCAGCGGATGGGTCTATGAAAGATGAGGTGAATCATAGAATTGATGAGGGAAAAAGAGTGAGTGGTGCACTTAGGAGTCTGTGGAGACAAAGAACTTTGTCCTTGGAGGCAAAGAGGGGAATGTATGAGAGTATAGTTTTACCAACGCTCTTATATGGGTGTGAAGCGTGGGTGATGAATGTTGCAGCGAGGAGAAGGCTGGAGGCAGTGGAGATGTCATGTCTGAGGGCAATGTGTGGTGTGAATATAATGCAGAGAATTCGTAGTTTGGAAGTTAGGAGGAGGTGCGGGATTACCAAAACTGTTGTCCAGAGGGCTGAGGAAGGGTTGTTGAGGTGGTTTGGACATGTAGAGAGAATGGAGCGAAACAGAATGACTTCAAGAGTGTATCAGTCTGTAGTGGAAGGAAGGCGGGGTAGGGGTCGGCCTAGGAAAGGTTGGAGGGAGGGGGTAAAGGAGGTTTTGTGTGCGAGGGGCTTGGACTTCCAGCAGGCATGCATGAGCGTGTTTGATAGGAGTGAATGGAGACAAATGGTTTTTAATACTTGACGTGCTGTTGGAGTGTGAGCAAAGTAACATTTATGAAGGGATTCAGGGAAACCGGCAGGCCGGACTTGAGTCCTGGAGATGGGAAGTACAGTGCCTGCACTCTGAAGGAGGGGTGTTAATGTTGCAGTTTAAAAACTGTAGTGTAAAGCACCCTTCTGGCAAGACAGTGATGGAGTGAATGATGGTGAAAGTTTTTCTTTTTCGGGCCACCCTGCCTTGGTGGGAATCGGCCAGTGTGATAATAAAAAAAAAATAAAAACAACAATATGAATGGCAATATGAATTAGAAAAACAGATAATGTTGGTATTTCTTTCATGAGTTCTGAAAGTTTTTTCACTCCAGAGCCCGGCCTTGGGCCAGGTTTGTCTGGTGCTTACCTGATGATAAATTGGGTTTAACAGAATTAGTGCATGCAGAATTTATGTCAGGTGAAGGAGGTGCTTTTTAACTATTCTCTTAAAGCAGGTGGCAGATAAGGAACTTTTTTTTAATTTTCAAGAAGGGAATTTGCATGGAGTTCTTAAGATAGGTTGAGTTGAACACGCAGTATGTCAGAGATAATTTATCTTTTTTAATGTGTCTATGTTCTGTTGCAGCTTTCCAGGAGTTATGCAAAGCAAGTATTCCTTTCTTGGATAGTGCAGTCACCAATATACTGTACATCTAAGTTTCCAGTATAGTCTGAGACTAGGTTACATGGAAGTGATACTCCTTGGTGACATTAACATAAAATAGATGTTGATAAATTAGACACATGTGCAACTCTTGGGTATCTTTATTGAAGAAACGTTTCGCCACACAGTGTGGCGAAACGTTTCCTCAATAAAGATACCCAAGAGTTGCACATGTGTCTAATTTATCAACGTGTCGGTTCTGTGAACCATTCATCTACAATAGAATAGATGTACATAATACCACGCCCTCAACAATGTTAAGCTCCCAGTATGAACATGACATGATAACAACAGGGATAGCATATAAGAACATAAGAACATAAGAATGTAGGAACACTGCAGAAGGCCTACTGGCCCATACGAGGCAGGTCCTTATCAAAACGACATCTACCTAAAGCTACTCAAGAAATAACTCCCGTACCCCTTGACACCAATCAAACCCAGCCCCTCCCACTCATATATTTGTCCAGTCTCTTCTTAAAGCTACCCAAGGTCCTAACCTCTATCACCCCACTGGGAAGACTGTTCCACGCATCTACAACTCTGTTAGAAAACCAGTACTTACCTATGTCCTTTCTAAATCTAAATTTATCCAACTTAAATCCATTATTCCTGGTTCTTACCTGGTTCGACACCCTCAGTACTTTATTAATGTCTCCCTTGTTTATGCCCGTCATCCACTTATACACCTCAATGATATCTCCCCTCATTCTACGCCTCTCCAGAGAGTGGAGATTTAAGGCTTTAAGTCTATCTTCATACGGGAGGTTCCTTACACAGTAAATCATTTTAGTCATTCTTCTCTGTATGTTCTCTAATGAGTCTATGTCCATCCTGTAGTAAGGGGACCAAAACTGAGCAGCATAATCTAAATGAGGCCTCACTAGTGATGTATAGAGCTGTAAAATAACTTTTGGACTTCTGTTACTTATACTTCTTGAGATAAATCCAAGTAATCTGTTGGCCTTGTTGCGCACACTGAGGCACTGCTGTCTTGGCTTTAGATTTCTGCTTACCATGACTCCCAAGTCTTTTTCACATTCTGTATGACCAAGCTCTACTTCACCTAGATTATAGCTTCGAGGGTTATTTTCATTACCAAGGGCAAGTACCTTACACTTATCCACATTAAACTTCATCTGCCATTTCTCAGACCAAGACATTAATTTGTTCAAATCGTCCTGGAGTTCATTGATATCCTCCTCAGAGTGAATTATACGGCCTATCTTTGTATCATCAGCAAACTTACTCATGTCACTAGTAATCCCTTCATCAAGGTCATTAATGTAAATTATGAACAAGAGAGGGCCTAAAACTGATCCTTGTGGAACGCCACTAGTGACTAATCCCCATTCAGATTTCACTCCATTAATGGTAACTCTCTGCTTTCTATTGGTAAGCCATGTCTCAATCCATGCTAGAACTTTACCTCCTATACCATGAGCTGCCACTTTTCTTAAGAGTCTCTTGTGAGGTACTCTGTCGAAGGCTTTACTAAAATCCAAATAAACAATATCATATTCCTTATCACTGTCAACTGCCTCAAATGTTCTATTGAAGAACGTCAGTAAGTTTGTCAGGCAGGAACGACCTCTCGTGAATCCATGCTGAGATTCATTTATCAAGTTATGCTCTTCAAGGTGACTTCTGATAATGTCAGCTATAATTGATTCTAATAACTTGCCCACTATAGATGTCAGGCTTATTGGACGGTAATTTGAAGGAGTGGACTTATCCCCTGATTTGAATATAGGAACCACATTAGCCATCTTCCACATCTCTGGCACAACACTGGTAAGGATGGACGCATTGAATACATTCGTTAATGGCTGACTAAGCTCCATTATAAATAAAATTATTATAGGTTGTACATGAGAATTATTATAGACATATTAAGTGGTGAGGTTCGACAGGTCAAAAATAAAATGACAAGGTACACATACCTGTGGCGGAGCCAGCAGAAGGAGCTGGCAGAGCCAAGGGTGGCAGGCTGTTGTTGCTCATCTCTTCCTCCAGTTCACTTCACCAGCTGAAAGCACAATATGATACATGAAAAGGAAGGAGTACTGCAACAGACCTCCTGGCCCATGTTAGGCAGGTTCAAGTAACACCCACTTAACATGGAGCACTGCTGAAGGCCAACTGACCCATGTTAGGCAGGTTCAAGTCACACCCAGTTAAGAAGGAAAGAGTTCTGCTGCAGGACTACTGACCCATGCTAAGCAAATCCACCTCACATCTATCCACACCCACTCATGTACTTGTCTAACTTATTTTTAAAGCTACTCAAGGCTTTAGCTTCAATGACGTTACTCATCCACAACTCTATTACCAAATCAGTGCTTTCCTATATCCTTTCCAAATCTAAATTTTTCCAACTTTTGGGAGAGAACGTCATAGTCTGATGACAACATGCTCATTAATTTTGTATGCAGAACAAATCCACAATTCAGAATACTGTACTATGTGTATAAACTCGTAAAGAATAAAAAGGCGCAATATCATGACTGGAACATTACACAAATAACCTGCACATAGGAGAAAGATGCTTATGATGTTTTGGTCCAACTTGCAAGCAACAATTTAGCAGGAACAGACCGAGCCGCAGGGGCGCTGACCCCCAAAACACTCTCCAGGTAAACTTACTAAAGCCACATAACATGAACTAGTTGAATATGTAAAATTACTGCACTGTTATTGCCTTATTAATCTTAAATTAGTCTTAAGTATGCCCAAAATGCTCTGCGTATGAAGGAGCTTTCGGCATGTTCTCCAAATTGTTACACACCTTTGTACAAATATGTATCATGCTAAAATAAATTTGTTATTGCTGTTACTCTTGTCGTTCCGTTCACCTAGCAATAAGTAGGTACCTGGGTGTTAGTCGACTGGTGTGGGTGGCATCCTGGGAGACAAGATTGAGGACCCCACTGGAAATAAGACAGAGAGTTCCTTGATGGCTCACTGAGTTATCCTAGGTGGCTAACACTACAGATTAAAAATCTGAACAAAATCTCATCTAATCTCTTAACATTATGCTGGGTAACCACTCCAATAAAATGTAAGTAAGGTCTGCAGGATTGTAAATCAATCAGTAAGACAACATCTGATTCATCTCTGTAAATGAAGAGTGAGATACTTGGGCAACATTTGGGAATTTGTATCGAGGAAACATCTCACAAGTCCACTGACTTGGTAAAATGTTTCCTCAATAAAAATTCCCAATAAAAATACCTCAATAAAAACTTCCTCAATAAAAATACCTCAACAAAAATTTCCTCAAAATTTCCAAATGTTGCACGAGTGTCTCACTCTTCATTTACATGGATGAATCTCATGTTGTCCTACTGGTTGATCTACAAGACTGCCGACTTTACTTATACAGTGGACCCCCGGTTTATGATATTATTTCATTCCAGAAGTATGTTCAGGTGCCAGTACTGAACGAATTTGTTCCCATAAGGAATATTGTGAAGTAGATTAGTCCATTTCAGACCCCCAAACATACACGTACAAACGCACTTACATAAATACACTTACATAATTGGTCGCATTGGGAGGTGATCGTAAAGCGGGGGTCCTCTGTATTTTATTGGAGCACAGTAGGGCCCCACATATACAGCAGGTTACGTTCCAGGCTACTGCTGGAAAGTGGACATCACCAGAAAGCAGAACGCCATTTTTTCCACTTAAAATGCATATACTAAATGCCAGATGACAAGTTTACACTAACATATATTAAGTTAGCAACAGAACTAGGTATTCTAAACAATAAAAAGTAAAATACACACACAGTACATACAGTGGACCCCCGCATAACGATGGCATCACATAGCGATTAATTTCCGCATACCGCTTACTTTAATCGCAAAAATTTTGCCTCGCATACCGCTTAAAAACCCGCTCACCGATTTTCGTCCGAGACGCGTCCAATGTGCGCCTCAGCCAGCCTCACATGTGCCGCCCGTGGCATTGTTTACCAGCCAGCCTCCGCGGTAACATCCAAGCATAAAATCGGAATATTTCGTATTATTACAGTGTTTTCGGTGCTGTTTCTGGAAAATAAGTGACCATGGGCCCCAAGAAAGCTTCTAGTGCCAACCCTACACCAATAAGGGTGAGAATTACTATAGAGATGAAGAAAGAGATCATTGATAAGTATGAAAGTGGAGTGCGTATCTCCGACCTGGTCAGGTTGTACAAGAAACCCCAATCAACCATCGCTACTATTGTGGGCACCAGAAAGGCAATCAAGGAAGCTGTTCTTGCCAAAGGTTTAACCGTGTTTTCGAAACAAAGATCGCAAGTGATGGAAGATGTTGAGAGACTCTTATTGGTGTGGATAAATGAAAAACAGATAGCAGGAGATAGCATCTCTCAAGCGATCATAAGTGAAAAGGCTAGGAAGTTGCATGAGGATTTAATTAAAAAAATGCCTGCAACTAGTGATGATGTGAGTGAATTTAAGGCCAGCAAAGGTTGGTTTGAGAGATTTAAGAAGCGTAGTGGCATACATAGTGTGATAAGGCATGGTGAGGCTGCCAGTTCGGACCACAAAGCGGCTGAAAAATATGTGCAGGAATTCAAGGAGTACATAGACAGTGAAGGACTGAAACCTGAACAAGTGTTTAATTGTGATGAAACAGGCCTGTTTTGGAAGAAAATGCCAAGCAGGACCTACATTACTCAGGAGGAAAAGGCACTCCCAGGACATAAGCCTATGAAAGACAGGCTTACTCTGTTGATGTGTGCCAATGCTAGTGGTGATTGCAAAGTGAAGCCTTTATTAGTGTATCACTCTGAAACTCCCAGAGCGTTCAGGCAAAAGAATGTCCTCAAGGATAATTTGTGTGTGCTGTGGAGGGCAAACAGTAAGGCATGGGTCACTAGGGACTTTTTCTATGACTGGTTACACCATGCATTTGCCCCCAATGTGAAAGATTACCTAACTGAAAAGAAATTAGAACTTAAGTGCCTCCTGGTGTTAGACAATGCCCCTGGTCATCCTACAGACGTGGCAGAGCGACTTTATGGGGACATGAGCTTCATTAAGGTGAAGTTTTTGCCTCCTAATACCACTCCTCTCCTGCAGCCCATGGACCAGCAGGTTATTGCAAACTTCAAAAAACTGTACACAAAAGCTCTGTTTGAAAGGTGCTTTGTAGTGACCTCAGAAACTCAACTGACTCTAAGAGAGTTTTGGAGAGAGCACTTTAATATCCTCAATTGTGTAAACCTTATAGGTAAGGCTTGGGAGGGAGTGACTAAGAGGACCTTGAACTCTGCTTGGAAGAAACTGTGGCCAGAATGTGTAGACAAAAGGGATTTTGAAGGGTTTGAGGCTAACCCTGAGAATCCTATGCCAGTTGAGGAATCCATTGTGGCATTGGGAAAGTCCTTGGGGTTGGAGGTTACTGGGGAGGATGTGGAAGAGTTGGTGGAGGAGGACAATGAAGAACTAACCACTGATAAGCTGATAGATCAACTTCAAGAGCAAGAGGCCAGACCTGAGGAAACTGGTTCAGAGGAGGGGAGAGAGAAATTGAAGACGTTGCCTACTAAAAAGATTAAGGAAATCTGTGCAATGTGGCTGAAAGTGCAAACCTTTTTGGATGAAAATCACCCTCACACAGCTATTGCAAGCCGTGCTGGTGACTATTACACTGACAATGTTGTGAAACACTTTAGGGAAGTCATAAAGGAACGAGAGGTACAGGCCACTATGGACAGATATGTTGTGCGAAAGAAGTCCAGTGACTCTGAAGCTGGTCCTAGTGGCATTAAAAGAAGAAGGGAAGTAACCCCAGAAAAGGACTTGACACCAAGTCTTAATGGAAGGGGATTCCCCTTCTAAACACTAACACTCTCTCCCCTCCTCCCATCCCATCAGTGGACCCCCGCATACCGTTGGCATCACATAACGTTAAATCCGCATACCGCTACATTTTATCGCCAAGATTTTGCCTCGCATACCGCTAAAAAACCCGCTCAACGCTGTTCGTCCGAGACGCGTCTAATGTGCGCCCTTAGCCAGCCTCACATGTTCCGCCGGTGGCATTGTTTACCAGCCAGCCTCCGCGGTAACATCCAAGCATACAATCGGAACATTTCGTATTATTACAGTGTTTCTGGTGATTTTATCTGCAAAATAAGTGACCATGGGCCCCAAGAAAGCTTCTAGTGCCAACCCTACAGCAATAAGGGTGAGAATTACTATAGAGATGAAGAAAGAGATCATTGATAAGTATGAAAGTGGAGTGCGTGTCTCCGAGCTGGCCAGGTTGTATAGTAAACCCCAATCAACCATCGCTACTATTGTGGGCAACAAAAAGGCAATCAAGGAAGCTGTTCTTGCCAAAGGTTTAACTGTGTTTTCGAAACAGAGATCGCAAGTGATGGAAGATGTTGAGAGACTCTTATTGGTGTGGATAAATGAGAAACAGATAGCAGGAGATAGCATCTCTCAAGTGATCATAAGTGAAAAGGCTAGGAAGTTGCATGAGGATTTAATTAAAAAAATGCCTGCAACTAGTGATGATGTGAGTGAATTTAAGGCCAGCAAAGGTTGGTTTGAGAGATTTAAGAGGCGTAGTGGCATACATAGTGTGATAAGGCATGGTGAGGCTGCCAGTTCGGACCACAAAGCAGCTGAAAAATATGTGCAGGAATTCAAGGAGTACATAGAAACTGAAGGACTGAAACCTGAACAAGTGTTTAATTGTGATGAAACAGGCCTGTTTTGGAAGAAAATGCCAAGCAGGACCTACATTACTCAGGAGGAAAAGGCACTCCCAGGACATAAGCCTATGAAAGACAGGCTTACTCTGTTGATGTGTTCCAATGCTACTGGTGATTGCAAAGTGAAGCCTTTATTAGTGTATCACTCTGAAACTCCCAGACCGTTCAGGCAAAAGAATGTCCTCAAGGAAAATTTGTGTGTGCTGTGGAGGGCAAACAGTAAGGCATGGGTCACTAGGGACTTTTTCTATGACTGGTTACACCATGCATTTGCCCCCAATGTGAAAGATTACCTAACTGAAAAGAAATTAGAACTTAAGTGCCTCCTGGTGTTAGACAATGCCCCTGGTCATCCTACAGACGTGGCAGAGCGACTTTATGGGGACATGAAATTCATTAAGGTGAAGTTTTTGCCTCCTAATACCACTCCTCTCCTGCAGCCCATGGACCAGCAGGTTATTGCAAACTTCAAAAAACTGTACACAAAAGCTCTGTTTGAAAGGTGCTTTGTAGTGACCTCAGAAACTCAACTGACTCTAAGAGAGTTTTGGAGAGATCACTTTAATATCCTCAATTGTGTAAACCTTATAGGTAAGGCTTGGGAGGGAGTGACTAAGAGGACCTTGAACTCTGCTTGGAAGAAACTGTGGCCAGAATGTGTAGACCAAAGGGATTTTGAAGGGTTTGAGGCTAACCCTGAGAATCCTATGCCAGTTGAGGAATCCATTATGGCATTGGGAAAGTCCTTGGGGTTGGAGGTTAGTGGGGATGATGTGGAAGAGTTGGTGGAGGAGGACAATGAAGAACTAACCACTGATGAGCTGATAGATCAACTTCAACAGCAAGAGGCCAGACCTGAGGAAACTGGTTCGAAGGAGGGGAGAGAGAAATTGAAGAAATTGCCTACTACAAAGATTAAGGAAATCTGTGCAAAGTGGCTTGAAGTGCAAACCTTCATGGATGAAAATCACCCTCACACAGCTATTGCAAGCCGTGCTGGTGACTATTACACTGACAATGTTGTGAAACACTTTAGGGAAGTCATAAAGGAACGAGAGGTACAGGCCACTATGGACAGATATGTTGTGCGACAGAACTCCAGTGACTCTGAAGCTGGTCCTAGTGGCATTAAAAGAAGAAGGGAAGTAACCCCAGAAAAGGACTTGACACCTCAAGTCTTAATGGAAGGGGATTCCCCTTCTAAACACTAACACTCTCTCCTCCTCCCATCCCATCAATCATCACCAGATCTTCAATAAAAGTAAGTGTCATGTAATTGTGCATGCCTTTTTCGGTTTGTGTGTATTAAAATTAATATTTCATGTGGTAAAAAAAAATTTTTTTATACTTTGGGGTGTCTTGCACGGATTAATTTGATTTCCATTATTTCTTATGGGGAAAATTCATTCGCATAATGATAATTTTGCATAACAATGAGCTCTCTTGCACGGATTAATATCGCTATGTGGGGGTCCACTGTAAGTAGTCTGCATAATAGTAAATCTTCTATTTTTTGTTTGAATAAAAATTCAAAATAGAAAGCAAGAGTAATATCAGAGGGGCCTGGAGACATGACTGATGAACAAAGAAAATGTTATTTTAGAGCCAGGAATGTCTGCATTGTTCATTCTGGACCTTATTTTGAAATTGTCATATTTTTTAATTTTCGTGAAATTGGCCAAATTGCAAATTTCTGACCACATTATTGGGTAGTTGAAATCGGTAAATGGGCAGTTTCTTGTACTCAATCGATAGAAAAACTGTAATCATAACAACCATTAAATATATTGAATGTATTCAAAATAAGAATGCAAGAATGAAGGAACACTGCAGCAGGCCTACTGGCCCATGCGAGACAGGTCCAAGTCACCTCCCACTTAAACCAATGACCCACCTAGTTAGGTCAGGTCAGGTCACATCCACTTAAGGAAGGAACATGGCATCAAACCTATTAGAACAAGCTAGTCAGGTCCAACTCAAACCCACCCACCCACACCCACTCGTGTACTTATCCAACCTATTTTTAAAACTACACGACGTCTTAGTTTCTATGTTGGTACTCGGGAGTTTGTTCCACTCATTCACAACTCCATTACCAAACCAGTGCTCTCCTATATTCTTCCTGAATCTGAATTTTTTCAACTTAAAACCATTGCTGCGAGTCCTGTCTTGGGTAGATATTTTTAGCACGCTATTTACGTTTCCTTTATTTATTCCTGTTTTCCATTTATACACCTCAATCATATCCCCCCTAATTCTACACCTTTCTAGAGAGTGCAGATTCAAGACCCTCAATCTATCCTCATAGGGAAGATTTCTGATACATGGGATCAACTTTATCATCCTCCTTTGTACATTTTCCAGTGCATTTATATCCATTCTGTAATATTTTTTTTATTTATTATCACACTGGCCGATTCCCACCAAGGCAGGGTGGCCCGAAAAAGAAAAACTTTCACCATCATTCACTCCATCACTGTCTTGCCAGAAGGGTGCTTTACACTACAGTTTTTAAACTGCAACATTAACACCCCTCCTTCAGAGTGCAGGCACTGTACTTCCCATCTCCAGGACTCAAGTCCGGCCTGCCGGTTTCCCTGAACCCCTTCATAAATGTTACTTTGCTCACACTCCAACAGCACGTCAAGTATTAAAAACCATTTGTCTCCATTCACTCCTATCAAACACGCTCACGCATGCCTGCTGGAAGTCCAAGCCCCTCGCACACAAAACCTCCTTTACCCCCTCTCTCCAACATTTCCTAGGCCGACCCCTACCCCGCCTTCCTTCCACTACAGACTGATACACTCTTGAAGTCATTCTGTTTCACTCCATTCTCTCTACATGTCCGAACCACCTCAACAACCCTTCCTCAGCCCTCTGGACAACAGTTTTGGTAATCCCGCACCTCCTCCTAACTTCCAAACTACGAATTCTCTGCATTATATTCACACCACACATTGCCCTCAGACATGACATCTCCACTGCCTCCAGCCTTCTCCTCACTGCAACATTCATCACCCATGCTTCACACCCATATAAGAGCGTTGGTAAAACTATACTCTCATACATTCCCCTCTTTGCCTCCAAGGACAAAGTTCTTTGTCTCCACAGACTCCTAAGTGCACCACTCACTCTTTTCCCCTCATCAATTCTATGATTCACCTCATCTTTCATAGACCCATCCGCTGACACGTCCACTCCCAAATATCTGAATACATTCACCTCCTCCATATTCTCTCCCTCCAATCTGATATTCAATCTTTCATCACCTAATCTTTTTGTTATCCTCATAACCTTACTCTTTCCTGTATTCACCTTTAATTTTCTTCTTTTGCACACCCTACCAAATTCATCCACCAATCTCTGCAACTTCTCTTCAGAATCTCCCAAGAGCACAGTGTCATCAGCAAAGAGCAGCTGTGACAACTCCCACTTTGTGTGTGATTCTTTATCTTTTAACTCCACGCCTCTTGCCAAGACCCTCGCATTTACTTCTCTTACAACCCCATCCATAAATATATTAAACAACCATGGTGACATCACACATCCTTGTCTAAGGCCTACTTTTACTGGGAAAAAATTTCCCTCTTTCCTACATACTCTAACTTGAGCCTCACTATCCTCATAAAAACTCTTCACTCTGTAATATGGTGACCAAAACTGTGTAGCATAATCTAAATGAGGCCTAACCAAAGATATATAGAGTTGAAGAACAACCTGAGGACTCCTGTTATTGATGATCCTTGATATGAAGCCAAGGATTCTGTTTATTTTATTGCAGACACTTTTGCACTGCTGTCTTGGTTTTAGATTACTGCTAACCAGGACTTCCAAAGCCTTTTTGCAATCAGTAACATTAAGATCTACGTTATTTAGTTCACATGTGGCATGGTTATTTTCTTGTCCAATGTTTAGAACTTTGCATTTGTCTATGTTAAACTGCATCTGCCACTTCTCCGACCACTGCATCAGTCTAATCAACTCTTTCTGGAGTGCTCTAATGTCCTCATTAAAATGAATTAGGTGACCTATTTTGGTGTCAACAGCAAACTTGCTTATGTCTATTTATTCCCTCATCAATGTCATTTATATAAATTGTGAACAACAAAGGGCCCAACACTGACCCCTGTGGAACACTGCTTATGACCAACCCCCACTCTTGATTTCTCCCCATCAATGCAAAGTCTCTGCTGCCTAACTGTCAACCACACCTCTACCCTGGAAAAAATTTCTCCTATTCGGTGTGCCTTAATTTTCCTCAATAGCCTCTGTTGTGGAACTCTATCAAAAGCCTTACTGAAGTCTTCATTACCTGTAATCATAATCCAACCTGTAATCCTTAAATTAAAACTTGATAAATGTTCTATAGAATGTATTAATATGCTATTCAGTTCTCTTGTGATCCTTGTACCTTTGATATACCTTTGAAGAGTTTCGAGAGTTTATCTACTCTCTGAGCCCAGCCATGGGCTGGGCTCGTCTGGTATTTGCCTGGTCAACCAGGCTGTTGCTGTTGGAGGCCTGTGGCCCCACACATCCATCACAGCCTGGTTGATCTGGCACCTGGTGAAGATACTTGTCCAGTTTTCTCTCGAAGGCTTCTACACTTGTTCCAGCCATGTTTCTGATATCTTCTGGTAAGATGTTGAATAGTCTGGGATCCCGGATGTTGATACAGTGTTCCCTTGTTGTCCCCACTGTTCCCCTGCTCCTCACTGGGCTTATTTTACACTTCCTCCCACAAATTTTGCAAAGGTGTTTGACAAATGTGATCATGGAGTGATAGCGCACAAAATGAAGGCCATGGGCATTACGGGGAATGTAGGCAGATGGATTTTCGGTTTCCTAACACACAGAACACAAAAAGTGAATAGGGCAAGATCCAACATCAGTGAGGTCAAAAGCTCAGTGCCCCAAGGCACTGTCCTGGCACCTCTGCTGTTCCTCATCCTTATAGCAGACATAGACAAAAACACCCAGCACACTTTTGTATCATCAGTTGCAGATGACACTAAACTAAGCATGAAAGTCACTATGGTAGAGGACACTGAAAAAGTACAGGAAGACATAAACAAGGTTTTCCAGTGGGCAGTGGAGAAGAACATGACATTCAATGGTGACAAGTTCCAGCTGCTTAGGTATGGAAAGAATGAACTCAAAAAGACCACTATACAGTGGACCCCCGGTATTCAATATTAATCCATTCCTGAGAGCTCATCGAATACCGAAAATATCGAAAAGCGAATCAATTTTCCCCATAAGAAATAATGGAAATCAAATTAATCCGCGCAAGACACCCAAAAGTATGAAAAAAAAAATTTTACCACATGAAATATTAAGTTTAATGCAATAGAATAATTACAATAACAACAATAACAATAGAATAATTGACACTTACCTTTAATGAAGATCTGGTGATGATTGATGGGATGAGAGGAGGGGAGAGTGTCGAAGTTGTTACTGTTTAGAAGGGGAATCCCATTCCATTAGGACTTTTCCGGGGTTACTTCCCTTCTTATTTTAACGTCACTAGGACCAGCTTGAGAGTCACTGGACATCTGTCACACAACAAATCTGTCCATAGAGCTCTGTACCTCCCGTTCCTTTAAGATTTGTCTAAAATGGGCCATAACATTGTCATTGTAATAGTCACCAGCACGGCTTGCAATAGCTGTGTTAGGGTGATTTTCATCCATAAAGGTTTGCACTTCAACCCACTTTGCACACATTTCCTTAATTTTTGAAGTAGGCACAATGGATTCCACAACTGGCATAGGCTTCTTAGGGTTAGCCCCAAACCCTTCAAAATCTTTCTTAATTTCCATACTAATTCTCACCCTTTTTACCACAGGGTTGGCACTAGAAGCTTTCTTGGGGCCCATGGTGACTTATTTTGCAGAAACCAGCACCAAAAACAGTGATAATATGGAATGTACCGAATGTATCCTTAGATGCGTGCACACTGCCTGGCTTGTAAACACTGGCACACATGGGGCAGTTCAGGCCACACATGGACACGTCTCGTACGAATCACATCGAATACCGGGTTTTCGATCGGATACCGAGGCAAAATTTTTGCATTAAAATGCATCGAATGCCGGATTTATCGGATACCGATGCCATCGAATACCGGGGGTCCACTGTATACAAAACTCAAGAGGATCACCAAATAGAATGTAAGGAACACATAAGAGACCTGGGAATAATTATGTCAGCGGACCTTTCTTTTAAAGATCATAACAAGACAAAGATCACAACAGCCAGGAAGATGACAGGGTAGGTATTGAGAACTTTCAAAACAAGGAAAATAATGCCGATGGTGGCACTCTTCAAATTGCTAGTGCTCACTCACTTAGAATATTGCTCAGTGCTGATGGTCCCGTTCAAAGTTTACCTGGAGTTTACCTGGAGAGAGTTCCGGGGGTCAACGCCCCCGCGGCCCGGTCTGTGACCAGGCCTCCTGGTGGATCAGAGCCTGATCAACCAGGCTGTTGCTGCTGGCTGCACGCAAACCAACGTACGAGCCACAGCCCGGCTGATCAGGAAGTGACTTTAGGTGCTTGTCCAGTGCCAGCTTGAAGACTGCCAGGGGTCTGTTGGTAATCCCCCTTATGTGTGCTGGGAGGCAGTTGAACAGTCTCGGGCCCCTGACACTTATTGTATGGCCTCTTAACGTGCTAGTGACACCCCTGCTTTTCATTGGGGGGATGGTGCATTGTCTGCCAAGTATTTTGCTTTCGTAGTGAGTGATTTTCGTGTGCAAGTTCAGTACTAGTCCCTCTAGGATTTTCCAGGTGTATATAATCATGTATCTCTCCCTCCTGCGTTCCAGAGAATACAGGTTTAGGAACCTCAAGCGCTCCCAGTAATTGAGGTGTTTTATCTCCGTTATGCGCGCCGTGAAAGTTCTCTGTACATTTTCTAGGTCGGCAATTTCACCTGCCTTGAAAGGTGCTGTTAGTGTGCAGCAATATTCCAGCCTAGATAGAACAAGTGACCTGAAGAGTGTCATCATGGGCTTGGCCTCCCTAGTTTTGAAGGTTCTCATTATCCATCCTGTCATTTTTCTAGCAGATGCGATTGATACAATGTTATGGTCCTTGAAGGTGAGATCCTCCGACATAATCACTCCCAGGTCTTTGGAGAAATATCAGAGCTGGAACAAATACAGAGATTGTTTATGGCTCACACTGAGCCTGTAAAGCACCTAAACTACTGGGAACGCCTGCAAGTCTTGAACATGTATTCAATGGAGCGGAGGAGAGAGAGATACATGATAATATATACCTGGAAAATACTCGAGGGCCTGGTCTCATATCTGCACACTGCCATAACAACATACTGGAGTGAGAGATATGGGAGGAAGCGTAAAATAAACCCAGTGAGGAGCAGGGGTGCAGTGGGAATAAGGGTCCCCAGACTATTCAACATCTTACCAGAAGATATCAGAAACATGGCTGGAACAAGTGTAGAAGCCTTCAAGAGGAAACTGGACAAATATCTTCACCAGGTCCCAGATCAACCAGGCTGTGATGGATATGTGGGGCAGCAGGCCTCCAGCAGCAACAGCCTGGTTGACCAGGCAAGCACCATCAAACCTGGCCCATGGCCAGGCTCAGAGAGTAGATAAACTCTCAAAACTCTTCAAAGGTATATCAAAGCTGTGACAGGCATGATCGTCCTGCTCTAAAACCATGCTAGTTTGGGTTATGCTGGTTTTGCTGGTCCATGAAATTTGTAATCTGCCGTCTCATCACTCGAATATTTTTATGATGTGAGAAGTTAGGGCTACTGTTCTGCAATTTTTAACTTATGCAAAGGAGCCATGTCTGCACTCTTTAAGGCCTCTGGTATTTCACCTAAATCTAATCTCTTTCTCCAAAAAATGCTGAGTGCTCGTGCTAATGGTATTTTACACCTCTGTGCCCAAAGTAATTCTTAAATTCTTTGTTAGTCACTTACAGACCATATATACAAGCAATCAATTAATTTTGTCTTATTAGCCTAAGATAGGCTTAAGTTTGCCTGAAATGCTTTACATACTAAGTTAGAGCTTTCTGCATGCACATCTAAATGTCACCCCCATCTCTGTGCAAACATTGTACCATGTTAATAAGTAAGTAAGTAAGTAAGTTTATTCAGGTATACACAAATACAGTTACATAGATTATCATACATAGCAGCATATGTGTAGAGAACCTGGGATAACCCAAAAAAGTCAGACAGAGTGACTTATTTCCATTGGGGTCCTTTACTTGAACTTGAACAATTCTGAGGCATCATGGTTAGCAGAAGCACTTTCTCCACTAAATTGTATATTGAAAAGCTGATGATGCATTTTAAAGCTGTGAAATCATCCTGCACTAAACACTCTTTGAATCTTTCCTTCTTACTCACACACTGCATTATAGTATAACTGGGTTTTCCCTATATCATACGGGCACTAACTGGAACTCTCCTTTTTTTTTTACACAGATCAATTGTACATGCTATAAGCTGTTATCATACCTCAGCTCATTTCATAGCCCAGCCCTATCTAAGGTATACTACCACCCCCAGGATGCTACCCACAACAATCAGTTAATGCCCAGGTACCTACTCACTGCTAGGTGAACAGGGGCAGCAGTTGTAAGGAAACATGCCCAATGTTTCCACTTGACTGGGGACTGAATCACAGACACCCAGTGCATGAGCTAAATGCATTACCAACCAACCCCAATCATTCACTGATATCTCCATTTTATTTAGCTATATTTTTCTCTTGACATTCTTTTCAGCACATTAGTTTCAGGGTAACCCAAAACATACTGTCTTACGCTCTCCTCATTATCTTGAATTGTAAGAATAGTTGACTCATTAACATCAGCAGTAAGGGCCATGGTATTTTGTTTTGGTGTTATTTTAATATCCAGAAATGAGATGAGGCAATGAAAATATTCAAAATATAGAGTGACAGACACACAGTAGAGAGAATGGTATGAGATGAGCCCACAAACTCACTGAGTGGGTGAACCATGGGTTCACCCACTCAGTGAGTAAAGTGAGGAAAGGAGGAGTCATACCTAAGGCTTCCCTAAAGCAATGAAGATGCCTCCGGTGCAGAGGGGAATTTTTCCACATGCAAACCAGTCCGATTTCAAAATTTTGGTATGATTTGTTGTTTCAAACTGATTTAATGATCTTCAGTTTTATTCAATGATTGAAAAAGATGGTGAAAATACAGGAAGTTACTTAGTTATGGTAAAGTTCTAATGGAACAGTGTAGCTTAACAATGATCTAAGATAGACTGAAATGCTATCTTAATGTTCCTCTCTTAAGTAAAGGTTTGTGGTAACTGATCAGCCAAAGCTGCATGACCTTTTATTCCTGTTTTCAATCTAGGCTAAATTTTCTATGGGTTTTATAAATATTTTGCCTTCCTAGATGATTATACTAATTAGGCACAAGAATAATTTCAATAAAACAACAGTGACAAGTAGATAAAGTTTTGTTCAGAGTTTTAACCCCAGAGGGATAACTACCCAGGATAACCCAGGGTAGGGAGGATTAGCCACCCAGAATAACCTGGGGTATGGAGGATTAACCACCCAGAATAACATGGGGTAGGGAGGGTTAGCCACCCAGAATAACCCAGGGTATGGAGGATTAACCACCCAGGATAACATGGAGTAGGGAGGGTTAGCCACCCAGGATAACATGGGGTAGGGAGGGTTAGCCACCCAGGATAACCTGGGGTAGGGAGGGTTAGCCACCCAGGATAACCTGGGGTAGGGAGGGTTAGCCACCTGGGATAACCTGGG
This sequence comes from Cherax quadricarinatus, assembly GCF_038502225.1. Taxonomy (NCBI): domain Eukaryota; kingdom Metazoa; phylum Arthropoda; class Malacostraca; order Decapoda; family Parastacidae; genus Cherax; species Cherax quadricarinatus. Next base: position 3,000 of record NW_027199836.1, on the reverse strand, counting down.
GTAGAGAGGATTAGACACCCAGGATAACCTGGGGTAGGGAGGGTTAGCCACCCAGGATAACTTGGGTTGGGAGGGTTAGCCACCCAGGATAACCTGGGGTAGGGAGGGTTAGCCACCCAGAATAACCTGGGGTAGGGAGGGTTAGCCACCCAGAATAACCTGGGGTAGGGAGGGTTAGCCACCCAGGATAACTCAAGGAAGTCAGTGCATTATTGAGAATTGTGTCTTATTTCCATTGCCCAAAATGCCTAGGCATGCTAGTGGCCGTCTTTGTAATTAATATTTTATGATATGTAAACCACACATTGTAAGCTTTGCAAGGAAATAAACATTTTTATTTGCACTGGAGTCCTTCAGTCTTGTCCCCCAGGATGCCACCCACACCAGTCAACTAACACTCAGGTATCTACATGCTTGTTAGGTGAACAAGGACAGTAGGTCTAAGGAAACACACTCAAGGTCAATATATCTGAAATGCGTAGGGAGACACTGGTCAGAGAAATAGCAAGCATCGAACTTAAGCTAAAAGAATCCTTTAGGAGTCAGGAATCGCGGGAAGAACTAAAAGCCATAAATGAAATCGAAAGAAACCCAAAGTATTTCTTCTCCTATGCCAAATCAAAATCGAGAACAACGTCCAGTATTGGGCCCCTACTTAAACAAGATGGGTCCTACACAGATGACAGCAAGGAAATGAGTGAGCTACTCAAGTCCCAATATGACTCAGTTTTTAGCAAGCCGCTAACCAGACTGAGAGTCGAAGATCAAAATTAATTTTTTATGAGAGAGCCACAAAATTTGATGAACACAAGCCTATCCGATGTTATCCTGATGCCAAATGACTTCGAACAGGCGATAAATGACATGCCCATGCACTCTGCCCCAGGGCCAGACTCATGGAACTCTGTGTTCATCAAGAACTGCAAGAAGCCCCTATCACGAGCCTTTTCCATCCTATGGAGAGGGAGCATGGACACGGGGGTCGTCCCACAGTTACTAAAAACAACAGACATAGCCCCACTCCACAAAGGGGGCAGTAAAGCAACAGCAAAGAACTACAGACCAATAGCACTAACATCCCATATCATAAAAATCTTTGAAAGGGTCCTAAGAAGCAAGATCACCACGCATCTAGAAACCCATGTTACACAACCCAGGGCAACATGGGTTTAGAACAGGTCGCTCCTGTCTGTCTCAACTATTGGACCACTACGACAAGGTCCTAAATGCACTAGAAGACAAAAAGAATGCAGATGTAATATATACAGACTTTGCAAAAGCCTTCGACAAGTGTGACCATGGCGTAATAGCGCACAAAATGCGTGCTAAAGGAATAACAGGAAAAGTCGGTCGATGGATCTATAATTTCCTCACTAACAGAACACAGAGAGTAGTCATCAACAGAGTAAAGTCCGAGGCAGCTACGGTGAAAAGCTCTGTTCCACAAGGCACAGTACTCGCTCCCATCTTGTTCCTCATCCTTATATCCGACATAGACAAGGATGTCAGCCACAGCACCGTGTCTTCCTTTGCAGATGACACCCGAATCTGCATGACAGTGTCTTCCATTGCAGACACTGCAAAGCTCCAGGCAGACATCAACCAAATCTTTCAGTGGGCTGCAGAAAACAATATGAAGTTCAACGATGAGAAATTTCAATTACTCAGATATGGTAAACGTGAGGAAATTAAATCTTCATCAGAGTACAAAACAAATTCTGGCCACAAAATAGAGCGAAACACCAACGTCAAAGACCTGGGAGTGATCATGTCGGAGGATCTCACCTTCAAGGACCATAACATTGTATCAATCGCATCTGCTAGAAAAATGACAGGATGGATAATGAGAACCTTCAAAACTAGGGAGGCCAAGCCCATGATGACACTCTTCAGGTCACTTGTTCTATCTAGGCTGGAATATTGCTGCACACTAACAGCACCTTTCAAGGCAGGTGAAATTGCCGACCTAGAAAGTGTACAGAGAACTTTCACGGCGCGCATAACGGAGATAAAACACCTCAATTATTGGGAGCGCTTGAGGTTCCTAAACCTGTATTCCCTGGAACGCAGGAGGGAGAGATACATGATTATATACACCTGGAAAATCCTAGAGGGACTAGTACCGAACTTGCACACGAAAATCACTCACTACGAAAGCAAAAGACTTGGCAGACGATGCACCATCCCCCCAATGAAAAGCAGGGGTGTCACTAGCACGTTAAGAGACCATACAATAAGTGTCAGGGGCCCGAGACTGTTCAACTGCCTCCCAGCACACATAAGGGGGATTACCAACAGACCCCTGGCAGTCTTCAAGCTGGCACTGGACAAGCACCTAAAGTCAGTTCCGGATCAGCCGGGCTGTGGCTCGTATGTTGGTTTGCGTGCAGCCAGCAGCAACAGCCTGGTTGATCAGGCTCTGATCCACCAGGAGGCCTGGTCTCAGACCGGGCCGCGGGGGCGTTGACCCCCGGAACTCTCTCCAGGTAAACTCCAGGTAGTCAACCCTAGTCTGACCTCAACTTCAAATGACTATAATAAGTAATATAATAGCCACAGGGAAGTACTAAACCCACATGGGTTACATAGTGCCTGTGGAATGGAAGGCAGTTTCCATCCAAGGGCAGTTCCAGTTCCTTGGATCAAGACCTCTTCACCAGCACCTTATTAAAACATAAATCCCATGGAATCAAACCTGGAAGCCATAATATTATAACCCTCCCCAGGGAAGCGCTAAACCCACAGGAGGGGGTCATACAGGACATGGGGTATGGGAGGTCATGAGACTTGACCCCAGGGGACGGGTAGCTCTAATTCCTCAGATCAAGATTCCTGCATGATAGCACCTCTCAAAGGTATATTATTATTATTATAATCAGGGGGAAGCGCTAAACCCGTAGGATTATACAGCGCCTGTGGGGGGGATGGAAAGTATTAAGACTTAATTCATGGAACTGTAGCACAGATCCAATTCCCTAGATCAAGAGCCCCTCACCAGCG